>NW_026009629.1:19582-35680 GCF_001458135.2 Marmota marmota marmota
CATCATCATCATCATCATCATCATCATCATCATCATCATCATCCATGAAAGAAAGAAGCACCACATTTTTATGTAGCTAATACCAGGTAGTCTGCTAGAAAATAGAAAAGCCATTTTGGTGTGTCTGATTATAGATACAGGGCATCTTGACAGGAGAATACTGGAATGTTGCCCACTGGACAACCCAACCAGCAATTTCACTTGCCTCTTTCTCCATAAAGAAATCCCTTTCTCATTGTGTCCTTCCTTTTTGTGATTACTGGTACACCAAAAGGGACAAAAGTGGTTGGTACCTTCTGAGTCAACTATAGGAATGACAGAAATAGATTCCAGGCTAAGACCACAGACAGAGAAGATAAGCAATGAGCAGCACTCACTGCTTTTTCCACTACTCCAGGACACCCTCACCATGGTCCACATACCCCTCCATTTTCACAGCCACCCACTCAATATAAAAAAAGACATTATAGGCAGGATTTTACAACATTCCTACTCAAAACTGGAATTTAGAATTTAGACATACCTGTGATTTAGAATTTTGGACCTTAGCTTTAAAATGTTGATACTTGAAAGCAATGAAAAAGTTTAGTGCATCACATGCAGAGTCTGAGAATTCGTTGTCAGAACTAAGAATAAACACAAAATCTAACAGGTGTCTAAGAATCCCTCCTCTTGAGCCTCTCAGAGGACCCAGACCTGCAGCCCATTCTCTTTGGACTGTTCATGTCCATGTACCTGGTCACAGTGCTTGGGAACCTGCTCATCATCCTGGCCGTCAGCTCTGACTCCCACCTCCACACCCCCATGTACTTTTTCCTCTCCAACCTGTCCTTGGCTGACATTGGTGTCATCTCCACCACAGTCCCAAAGATGACTGTGGACATACAAACTCACAGCAGAGCCATCTCCAGATGTCTTTTTTATCAGTTTGGATGCATGGATGGTAGCCTTCTGACTGTTATGGCCTTTGCTCAGTGTGGCCAACTGCATTTCCAGCCTACTATGAATTCATGCCTCTGTGTTTTCTTAATTTTAGGGTCACTTATTTTAAGCAGCATGAATGAATTGCACTATAATCTCCCTGCTTTTAACATGTGGAAATTTCTAATTTCTTCCACAACCCTTCTCAATTTTCAATCTTCCCAGTTCTGACATCTTTAGTGATAACTCTGTCCTGTGGGTTTTTTTTTTTTTTTGATGCCATCTCTGGATATCTTTCCCTTCTCCAAAAACTTTTCCTCCATTCAGATGATCCCATCATCAGAACAGAGGGGGAAAAAACCCTGAGGGTCTGAACTCTCCATTGTTCACTTATTTTATTTTATGGAACAGGCCTTGGAGTGTACTTTGATTTAGCTGTATTATGTTCTCCCAGAAAGGGTGAGATGACCTCAATGATATACACAGTGGTCACTCCCATGCTGAACCCCTTCATCTACAGCCTGAGGAACAGGGACATTTTAAGTGCCTGGAGGAGGCTGCACAGCAGGATGGTCTAATCTCAGGACTGGTGCATTCATTTGGAATGTAAGCTAGAAAACACAGCAGAGATGAATTTAAAACATGTAAATTCTGTCTACTTGGCCCATTTTTTTTATCATTTTATGGCTTTTCTTCCTTATCATATTTCATAGTAAAATGGTGGTTACCAGAGACATGAGGCATGAGGAGTGAAGAGTTTTTAAATGGGTATAAAGTTTCAGTTTAGAAAAATGCAAAATTCTGGAAATGAATGATTGCTATGGTCTTATAATGATATGAATGTAATTAATGCCACTTAAGTGTGCATTTAGCAATGATTAAAATGGTAAGTTTTTGTTATGCATATTTACCACAATATAATTTAAATGAAAGTAGATGAATCATAATAAAAGAAATAAAACTTGTAAATAGGAAACATCCTTCTCCTAGGAAGATACCCAAAATATTTTTGGACGTACATTTTCTCTTCTGTTTCTTATTTCACTTGTATTAAGAAGTCCTTGGAGATTTAGAAAACATGGAATAATTTGACTAATTATGAGCCCTGTGCATGGAGCCCTAAGGTCATATAATAGTCAATAGTCATCCTATGTCTGCAGCTCTTCAGTTCAATGGCTCCAGTCCAGTTGGCTTCATAACAGTGACTGATCCTCCATGGTTTTCTGCACCAGGAAGCCCGTATCTATCACCGTATTCATATCAATCCTGAGCAGGGAGCCTGAGGCCTCTCTGGGTACCAGGCAGAGGAGGGGCATTGGATTTTCTTTGTCATGAATCAGCATAGACTCAGCACTACCCAGTAAGTGCTGGGGGAGAGGATGGATGGAGGAAGGACTCTCTGGAGTGATCTTTCCCCATCATCAAGACAACATGACAGTGTGGGGTAGATAGATGTGAAAATAAAAATATGCAGAATATCAGCTACTTTAACTTTGAAGTTTATGTACCTGACAGTGGGGGAGGTGCCAAAAATCTCATTCAAAGTTTTGATTTCCTTGCACACTGGTTCTATGCGTGGAAGTAGAAATTGGGTCCTGTGAACTTTTTCCTAAACATTTCAGATGTTTATGAAGGTGATGAGGGGGAAGAGATTGGCAATAATCGTATAATGAACTGATACTGACAGTTTCCTAAAGGGAGGCTGTAATCTCTATGTTCTGTGTAGCATGTTTCATTTCATGTACATAGTCTTCTGCAACTCAGAAGCTCCACGAACATTATTATTTTACCAAAATGTAAAGACAGCATTTTTATGTAACTTCATAATTTGTGTTTAGATGTAAAATAATGAAGCTATGATTGAATTGATCTAAATATCACAGACAACAAGCATTTACCCAGAATATTCTTGGAAGGTTTTCTTTATAACAACCCACACAGCTATTTCAAATACCAAGAAAAATCCCCGATACTCACTGTGCTCTTCGAATTAAGGTTCCAGGTGGATCACACAGGTCAGCAGTGGTTGGCCCCAGCTGCCTCCATTATAGACAAGATGGCTGAGCTCACAGGCAAAGGTTAATGATATAAAACTAAAGTGTGGATTTTTTAACTCTTATCCCAAACCGCTGTCTTCTCTACTGGAGCCCACTGGAAATATCTCTCCTGTACAAGAGGAAATATCTTAGTAATTATGCAGGGGCTCATACTAGATGTACCTCCGGAATATTTTTGAACAGTACATCTTAACCACAGTAAGTTGTGTTTGATGAGGACCAGTTTTTATTTAATCAGAAAATGTTCCTGATTAATAGAACACCTGGAATGCACATCAACTATAGGAATTCAAAAAACTGTCTGCCACCCACATATTATATGGAAATCCTGATTTGCATGATATGGACTCAGGCACAAGATTTTGGAAAGCTGGTCATAAAAATAAATTGACAAATTAATTGTTATCCCTCAGGTAATGTTGTGCATCAGCTAAGGCTTTTGAGGTTAAGGAATGTGCTTCACATGTTGATCTAAACTACTAAATTTCAGGGGCAATAATGTGTTGTAGATGGCTTGAATGAACATTGGGTTTTTTTTCAGGTAAGTCTTAAAGAAAAGTGCAAATGGATATTGAAATCAAAACTAACATGAAAATATTGACAAAAATATACCCACTGAATTTATGGAAGCAGTTTCTTTGGGGGAACAGGTATACAGAAAATGGAATCATGCAGAGATAGTAAGACCCACATTTCATACATAATAATTTAAATCCTTGTAAAATATTGGTTGTGGAGCACATATTACTAAATGTTTATTTTTAATATGGGTAGTAGTTATTGTTAATAGACATAGAAAATAATACTAATAGGGCATTTTCAGAATGCCACCAAATATTCTAAGGCTGTGATTTTCAACCCTGGTATAAGACAAAATGACCAAGATCTTCACCAGCTGATATTATAATCAAACTGATTTTAATCCAGTACCAGGGCATCTTGGTATTTCAAAAGATTCACAAGTAAATATTATAAATGAGACCAAAAACTGCTACTTCATGTGATTTAAAAAAAATATTTTAAAGCATTTCAAAAATAACACATAAGCTAGGAAATTATTTTCCCCAGTTTAGATGTGACTAAATAGTCCAGATGTGTTTAAATAATTTCCTAGAGTTTTCTGTTGTGTTTTTCCCAAATAAATGACAGTGTGACCTGACAAAGGAATGAATCTGAGCTGAGCTGCCTTCACATAGCTGATGTAGGAGAATTATAACCCATTTACCAGGAAATGTTGATATGAAAATCTACTAAATGGTATTAGAAGTATCATACTCAAACTTGGATTCTCTGTGTTCCCTAAAGCTAAAGTCCTCAAACGTATGTAAAAGGGTTTATGATCAGAAGAACAAAGAAGCAGTGTACCTAAGCCACTATAAAGTGTTTAGAAAGCAAGGAATAGATTTCTTTAGTAGATATTTGAGGGAAGACATATAGAGTTGACACAAATAAACATATACACAACAAGAAAATTCAAAAGCGCTAATATTTCATTATCAGTGGATCATTGATGGGGCAATGTGCCCTAAGGCTGATGATATTGGTTATGTACATTCACCTTAAACATATTAATCAAAATTAGAGTCCAACACAAATAATAATTCAAGCTATCTATTATATTAGTGTTGAAACACATACAAAATTTGAGTGAGGACTTCATTCACAGAGGAGGGGAAATAGAATGAACGAGAAGCAGAAAAACTCAGGGGAAATAAGTAGTGCATAATATTTTCTGATATAAATGATTAGTGTACCAAAATAAGTAAAAAAAAGAAAGAAAAGGTGGAGGGAAGGAATTCCATGAAAATAGAAGAGGTATCAGAGAGTAAAAGAAGGGGATTGATGGGGAGAAAGGAAGGACTGGGAAAAGGAGGAGCCAGGGACTAAGCCAGACCAAGCTCTCCTTCCCGCATATGCGAATACACCACCATGAATCTCACTTTTCCTTATATCCACAAGACAAACATATGCGTGGTGTTTAAATATTCTAGGCTAATGTACTGGGTAACACTGTGTTCATGCTTGCATGTATTTATTGGTCTCCTTTTTCCAACACATTTTTCTTTTTCAAAAGGTGCCCAAGCAAAACTGAACTGAAAAATCTAACATGTGTCTCAGAATTCCATCTCAAGGAAATGTCAGAGGACCCAGAGCTGCATCCTGTCCTATTTGGACTGTTCCTGTCCATGTACCTGGTCACAGTGCTTGGGAACCTGCTCATCATCCTGGCCATCAGCTCTGACTCTCCCCTCCACACCCCTATGTACCTCTTCCTCTCCAACCTATCCTTGGCTGACATTGGTTTCATCTCCACCACAGTCCCAAACATGACTGGGGGCATCCAGACTCAGAGCAGAGTCACCTCCTATGTAGGCTGCCTGACACAGATGTCTTTTTTTCTCATTTTCGGGTGCATGGATGATATGCTTCTGACTGTGATGGCCTATGACAGCTTTGTGGCCATCTGTCACCCCCTCCATTACCAAGTCATCATGAACCCTCGCCTCTGTGGCTTTTTAGTTCTGGTGTCTCCTTTGCTTAGCCTTTTGGAATCCCAGCTCCACAATTTGATTGCCTTATACTTTACCTACTTCAAAAATGTGGAAATTGCTAATTTCTTCTGTCAACCTTCTCAGATCCTTAGTCTTTTCTGTTTTGATAACTTTACCAAAAATATTGTCATGTATACTGTTGGTGCCATCTATGGCTTTCTTCCTTTTCTCTTAGTATAAAATTGTTTCCTCCATTCTGAGGATCCCATCCTCCGGTGGAAAGTACAAAGCCTTCTCCACCTGTGGTCTCACCTGGCAGTTGTTGGCTTATTTTATGGAACCACCACTGGAGTGTACCTTGCTTCAGCTGTATCAGACTCTCCTAGAAAGATTGCTGTGTTCTCCGTGATGTACACTGTGGTCACCCCCATGCTGAACCCCTTCATCTACAGCCTGAGGAACAAGGACATTAATACTGCCCTGATGAAGCTACAGAGCAGGCCATTCTAGTCTCATTATTGCTTTCTTTCTTTCTGTAGTTCAGGTTGGAAAAACCAACCATATAGACCTACATTCTCCTTTATGTGACTCTAGGAGTGTGATGGCTTTCATTACACTCCATGTTTCATATGTAGATATTGCTTCCTTTGGTTTGTGTTTGATTTAATTTTATGAGTATTCAGAAACATTTTTGTCATCATCAACCTTTGTAATTTCTGAACAACACTGGCCTCCAAATGAAATGTTAAACTCTCTTTCTTAGCCAGGGTCAGGGTGTGGCACCAGGATTAAACCCAGGGTCTTTTAACAAATTGCAGTTGTAAAAGATAAGCACTGAATTTTTAAATGATAACAAAAAAGGGGGAAAGGATTTTGCACTGTGTAAACACAAACATGTTACCATCTGCCACCATCCAGAGAGAAAGAATTCTTAGAGTCCAAATAAAATATTTGGAATTACATCAACCTTGAAATTAAATGATGATGATAATGATGATGATGCTGACAACCACCATGATAATAACAATGATATCTTCCCTTAATGAGTTCTTACCATCTTCAAAAGTGCCACAAGTAGGACTGGAGTTTTGGGCTCAGTGGTAGAAAGCTTGCCTGGCATGTGTGAGGCCCTGGGTTTAATCCTCAGCACCACTCATAAGTAAATTAATTAAATAAAGGTCCATTGACAACTAAAAAAAAATTAAAGTGTTATAACTATCATTAAAAATGAAAACATTAAGCCTTTAGATGAGTACCAAGTTCTAGCACACAGCTAATATATTCAGGAACTGGTTAAAAAAATCAAATTTTCTGTTTGTAAAGCCCATAAATTGAATCTATTAAGGTGAGAATGAAAGTTTAAATAATCGATTTTTAACAAGGCACTGAAGACTGTTTTAATCAATACATTCTACCACATCTTCTCAGCACCCTCTTGGTTAAGTGAGTCTTTTTCCCTCATAAATTTACAGTTGAATAAGTTGAACGGAATGTGTTTTCTACCATATTCAAAGTCACACTGTTTTTATTAGTTTACCTTTAAACACCTGAAATGTTTACTTTTAAAAATGTACTTCTTTAAAGTGATAAGAGGAATGAATACCTTTTGATATGAAACCCTTTGCCTCGTCTTTGACAAAATTACCTGCTATCATACCTGACCCTGGCAGATAAGCACTGTGGTGGCCCTTAATCTGGGGGTTAGGGAGGATCCCTGAAGAAAGCCAGGTCAGGGAGCAAGATGGTGGCAAAGGTCTCCAGCCCTTGGCTCCCCATAGACACACCAGTATGAACAGCTGTGCCCTAAACTACCTTTGAGAGAGTAGTTGGGTCAGAGGATGTGACACCCATTCTGGGGGTAGTAATGAGTGGAGCTCTGAGATAGCAATGGCCTCAAGTTTTCAGGCAATATCTGGGGAGTTGAGGGTCTTCCAGTCCCAGATATTTCTGTGTGTGTGTGTGTGTGTGTGTGTGTGTGTGTTTCTCTTTTAAATTCAGGCATGGGTTGTTACAGTACTCTCAGACTTAAATTGAATTTCCTGAGATATTTCTACAATCTTTTCCCATCTTTAGATTTCTTAGGGCTTTCCAGTCCTGGACATTTTAATAAGGTGTTTCTGGTTTTATTTATTTATTTTTTGGTTTTGTTTTTGTATTTTTCCCTGATGGACAAAGTAGGACTTAAGTAAAGAGTGGTCTGTGGCAATCTTTCCTCCTCAGAGCTACCTGGCTGAGAGACCTCCATGTTGTGGAAGTGAAGTCAGTTCGTCCTTAACTGTTGTGAATAATGCTTTAACACATGCCTACTCAAGTTTCATATGGAGGGCAGGGTGCTTCTGGAGGACTGAGAGAGAATGTGAAGAAGGCCAGATGGCAGGTATTGAGAGGTGGATGGGGTGGAAGAATCTATTGGCTAAGACATTTAGAATGACTGTGCCATAGGACAAAAGAATGCTGTTTTTCACTTGAAGTCATTTCATAGAGGGTGACAGGGACAGGACACTCACATCACAGCCAAGGAAAAATTTACAGTATGTGGCATGTTAAACTGAGGGTGGTCATATTCATATAGGTAAAATGTGGCATGTATTTTGTTCTTATCCCAATTTCCTCCTATGATGACTACCTGAAGAAAAATTAAAACCAGAACTTCTTGCATTCTTTATTAGGTATCTCCAAT
Source organism: Marmota marmota marmota (assembly GCF_001458135.2). Classification (NCBI taxonomy): domain Eukaryota; kingdom Metazoa; phylum Chordata; class Mammalia; order Rodentia; family Sciuridae; genus Marmota; species Marmota marmota. Next base: position 27,733 of record NW_026009629.1, read on the forward strand.
TTATAAAAAAAGCATGTCTTCATTATTGTATACATTTACTTTTGTAGAACTGTTTAAAATCTATATTTTATTCTATAACTCTTAATCTTGGGAGGAAATAATTCCATTCTTAATTATATTAAAAACAAATAAGCTCACATTTCTTCTCTCAAGAGTTTTTGGAGCATACTATAGAAAGTCAAGCAATCTAGGGAGGAATTGAAATACTGGATGTATGTCTATAAAATATAAATATTTAGTATTTTAATAGGATATTGTGATGGCTGATTTTATATATAAAATTGGTGGGCTATTGGTGTCTAGATTTTTGATCGATCATCATCTTGGGTATATGTGTCTGTACGTGTCTAATTATTTTAGTTGAGTTTATCATTTTAGTTGATAGACTGAGTAAAGCAGATTGCCCTGCCCCATATTGGTCTGTTTTCTGTTGCCATAACAAAATATCTGAGGCAGAGTAAGTTATACAGAAAAAAAGATTTATTTAGCTCACACTTTTGAAGGCTGAACCTCTAAACAGTCTGGCACTGCCTGTAGTGAGAGCCTCGGGACAAATGGGATTACAATTGTGCAAACACCTGTGAGGCAGAGAACCCATGGCAGGGCAGGAAGCCAGAAAATGAGGAGGGGCTAATCATATTCTTGTATAAGAAACCTGAAATATGATCCCACTTATCACATCTCACAGGGATATATTTAAAACAAGCTTTATTGCTTCAGCACATCTTGAAATGTTACAATTGTTGACAAATCTCAACATACATTTTTCCCTCTGTTACAATCACTCAGTGTTCAATTGAGAAATAAAAGTAAATCTAGTTATTATAATGGAGTGAATTGCATACGGGCAATGAGCTGGATAGTTACTACAGGACAAAGGCAAAAGGGGACACTGAGTCACAGAGACAGTAACTGAAGGAGCCTGTCAATCACTGAGGGCTCAGGAGCAGGAAGGGAGTGAGCACACCCTAGATCTCCAGCCTCATAACCCTCTGAAATGTAATGAGGTGTCAGAGCCAACAAACTGAAAAATGATGTGCCCATGAGGTAGAATTCCTAGGTCTAGGTGTTACTACTCATGGCTTCTCCCACATACATTCCATGGAGCAGCTCAGGTCCTGGTGTAGACTTTTCCACTGTGGAACCTCCTTAGGGCATTTTTAATGTCCCTGTTCCTCAGGCTGTAGATGAAGGGATTCAACTTGGGGGTGACAATTGTGTACATCACTGAGGAGGCCACACCCTTTCTGAGAGAATGTGAAACAGCTGACCCAAGGTACACCCCAACACTTGTTCCATAAAATAAGCCAACAACTGAGATGTGAGAGCCACAAGTGGAGAAGGCTTTGTACTTCCCCCCTGAGGATGGGATTCGCAGAATGGAGGAAACAATTTTGTAGTACGAGAAGAGTATTACTGACATAGGGAAAAAAATAAATATGGCACCAACAAAACATGTGACTAGGTTTTTGATGAAGGGTTCAGAATAGTCAAGATTAAGGATTTGGGCAGGTTCACAGCAGAAATTATAAATTTCCACATTCTTAAAGTAAGCAAATTGCAAGACAATGAAATTATGTAACTAGGAGTCCAAAAGGCTAAGTAAAAAAGACACAAAAATCAAGAAGCCACAGAGGCGAGGGTTCATGATTACTGGATAATGCAGGGGGTGACAGATAGCCACAAACCAGTCATAGGCCATTACAGTCAGAAGCAGATCATCCATACATCCAAAAATAATGAGGCAAGACATCTGTGTCAGGCAGCTCACATAGGAGATGGCTCTGCTGTGAGTTTGAATGTTCACCAGCATCTTTGGGACTATAGTGGAAATGAAGCAGATGTCATCCAAGGACAGATTAGAAAGGAATAAGTACATGGGGGGTGTGGAGGTGGGGGTCAGAGCTGACAGCCAGGATGATAAGCAGGTTCCCAAGCACTGTGACCAGGTACATGGACAGGAACAGTCCAAAGAGGACAGGCTGCAGGTCTGGGTCCTCTGAGAGTCCTATGAGATGGAATTCTGATATCTGTGTTAAATTTTGTGGTTCTGTATTGCTTGGGCACCTTTTGCAAAAAGAAAAAAAAAGTAAAATTGTTGGGGAAAAAAAAGAAGTAAATTAACACGCACCCAATACTCCATATATATTTTGAACTCACATATTCACAATTTAAGTGTTCACACTTCAGTTTTGTAAACCCTCAGTAATGTTTCTCAGTTGGGACAAACCCAAACTTTGAACTATCCCAATTCATGGTTTCTGTGTTATTCACTTTCTTGTTTGCACACCTACTTTGGAGAGACTTAAGTTGAATACTGAAAACCAAGAACATCAGTGATAACAAATCCATGCTCACATTGCAATATGACCTATTCTTTTGAGAAAATAATAGAGAAAAAGTAAGAGTTCCCACTTCCAGAAAAACAAACAAAAACCAACATCACTGTAAAGGAATTTAATAAGCATTGAAATTTACCTTATTCTTACCTTAAACCAAAGTGCAGTATCTATGTACTTGAAATGCACAATATTACAAAATCTACAAGAGTTAGACTGCATTATTATAATGCTATTAGAGTTGACATTTATAAATCAGAATACATAGTTATGTGCCAGTAACTCCCAGAAGGTTTTCTTCTTTGTTAGGTTTCTGATTTCCTTCCTTTATTCAAGTGCTCATTCAAATTTTGATAGTCTTTTAAGAAGTATTTAATATAAAAGTCTTATCTCTGATGGTAATGAGCTTCAACTTTACATAAATAGTGTTTGGTTAGATGCACATAATATTATGATGTTTCTGACCAAATGTCATCTTAGTGTTGCACTGCACCAGTCAAGGATCAAAAAGTAATGAAATTTGAAGAAACACTTTTTAAGTTATTTTATTTCTTCTTAATTTTATATTTAATTTTAGTTTGTTTTTGTTAAATTCCTATAAACTCAGTAGTACATATGCTATTAAGACCACTCAAGGCTTTTTATACTTTTGAAATGCACTAGCTTATATCAATACCCAGATTCCAATCTTTCTGTGAAGTGCATACCTCTACTTCAGATGGGTTAGAAGACACACAGCATGACCCAAGGAAAGGATGTCATTTAATTTGTTCATTTATTCTTAGGATAATTCTTTCAAAATTCTGTGCCTTTTTCCTTATTAAACAAGTTAGAATTCCCCCAAACAATGTGAATGGAGGATAATTGAATTCCAAGCATAGATATATACTCGCTTTTACTATTAATCACCTACAGTTGTTACCCGTTCCCAAATTATCAGTCATTATACAATACATACCCTTATTCTTAATATGCACCATCAAAAATACTCCTGAATTCCCCATGAAAAGGGAAGAGAGGTATACGGAATAGGAGAAGGGGACTGAGGGGGAGGGAGGGAGGATAGGAAAGGGAAGAACAGTGGAATGAAACTGACCAAACTTTCTTATGTCCATATATGAATATACACTGTGAAGTTTGCCTTGATGTATATCCATATTGCATGAAATTTCAAAAAAAATAAGCATTTAGGAGAATAACCAATAGCTGAAGGAGAATTATAGGAAGGGAAGAGGGGAGAGAAGGGGAAGTATTGGAACAAGCTATATCCTGTGCTTGTGTAACTACATCAAAATGAACCCCCATATTATACAACTGTGAATAAAATCTTAATGTACTCCACAAAAATATTCTTGTCTTTTCCTCTTTAAAACTTATTATTGTATTTTTTAATCCATGTCAGTTTAATTTTATATGTGTTTTAAAGTAAGGTTTGAAGTTCATTTTTCCTACACATCTATTCAATTGTTCCAGAAGCATTAAATGCAAAGGAAAAAAAATCTTTTCTCCATTGAATTTTCTTGGTACCACCACTGAAAATGAATTGATCGTACCTGTCTGGGTCTATTTTTTTAATTCCTGATTTCCATCTAGTAACAATTCTTCCAAGATAAATCAAAGAGAAATTTCATCCTGCGTGGGTGATAATATTCCCATTTGGCTCCAATACGAGGGCCCTTGCCATGGGATGGGAGGTAGAGAGTCAACACTCAGTCCCTCATCACTGACCTGATACTATATGAAGAACGAGGGTAACTTTCTCCACACCTCTTTTCTCGGTATGGAGAATAACACTCATCTCCAAAACACTCATGCTACATATCTAAGTTTGGAAACTAATACGTATTTAATCATCATGGGTTCTGTTCAAAAAGTGAAGAATTCAACAATTAAACAGTGAATTTGTGGATAAATACAACTGTCAAAGTTACTGAATCTTTGGAATGATGCAAAACTCCAACATAGGTCTCACCCCAAGACTTAAGGCTTACCTGGCCACTAATATTTATGCATATTTTTTCTTATTTTATTGCATGAAAAATCTCTGCCAGAATTTTTTTATTGGTACATTAAAGTTGTACATATTTATGGGATTTGTTGTTGCATATTTGTACATGCTCACAGAATAAATTTGCCCAATAAATGTCAATGCACCTAAATGGAATCATAGGGCCCAGGTGACCATGGCACAGACACAGACAATAGCTATTGTGACCTGTCTCTAGTTCTGTGGCACATTCTTAAAAGAGATGAAAGGGCAGGAAGGGAAATACAAGAACACTGGATACACACTGAGTAGGCCAAGTACTGTGGACCAGAAAGGGGTCTCTTTAATATTTAACAGAGACTTTTCCCTTTTTATGTCCCCTTTTGTGCTAAACAAGGTATAGGTTCTGGGGAAATGGAAATTGGATTAATCATTCCTCTATAGATGTCGGCATATAGTTACACAAGAAAAATAAAAAGTCTTGTTACAAAAATAGGAAAACTGTACCATCAGGTCACAGAATCTTTTACTTAAGTGGTGTGATGACTTAACATTATCATTACTACCAATAATAACATGGAATATTTATTTTTCCCAATTTTATGCATTCAGTACATATTAAACACACAGGGAGCATCAATTATCTGCTTGATCCTTACTCAATGCAGTTGTCTCAACTATAAATAAACTGAGTATTTAACAACCTTCTTTTCATGGAAATAGTTTAAGCAACAGGATATAAAATTAAGTTCCCAGGCTCTGGGTAACATGGACTAATGTTTTTCATTGTTTCACGGCCATCTGGAAGTTTTTAGCAGAGGTACAGAGGTCTCCATCAGAGGCTCATATCTGGTACCTATTTCAACTCTTTCCAGTTTCCTGAGTAATAATTAAGCCATTATTAATCTGACTCAAAGACTCCTTTATAGGTTAAGTGGTCTGATTATAAGAATGTGGGAAGATGTGGACAGCTGCAAGGTCATCCTGGAGTGGTAAAGAGAGCAGTCTGTGCTGAATGATGGTGTGTCTTTTCTTTCTATGATCTTTTCCTATGATCTCGGCCATTGTTCCCATAATCACTGCTTCTGGTGACACCTGCTGATCTGTTTTGTGACTTACCAGATACCCCCAAATGTAAGTGCACACTGAGGGGCAGGTCTCATGCTGGAGTAACAGGCAAGTTAAATGATGGTTGACTTAAGGGCGCAACCTGTGAGGATTCTCCTTCCCAGAGTCCCTGTTCCATAACCAGACAGCTCAATTCCAACATAAACTCAGAGTTTATAAGCTAAAATCCTAGCATGAGTTTCATAAAAATTCTGTTCTCTTATATTCTCTGTAAAATGAACATAAGGTGCTTCTAATCTGGGAAGGACTATGCAGGAAAATGGAAATAATCTACATAGAATGTATAGCCCAGAGCCTGGCACTCAGGAAGCTATAAATAATGTTTCTTGCTACTATGAACACTATCCTCATCCTCCTCATCACCTTCATAAGCCTTTTGGAAAACTAAGGAAGCAGTTTAATGGGAGCTATCTTCTGCTATTGTGGAAGAGATGTTTATGGTAAATAGAAGAAGTTTGGGAGGAAAGTAAAACTTTGAATGAGATTTCTAGGACATTTGACACAACTGAGAACATAAACTTTACAGTCCTCACACCTAAGATTTTTTTTTACATACATGACAATAGTGGAATATGATTTTTCACATCATTATTCTTCTATCTGGCTACCCCAATTGAATGTTTGCTGTGATTATGAGGAAACAATTCTTTGGACAGACCATCCTCCATCCTTTATCTCCTTCAGTACTTACTGCATCTCTGATGGATCATGGCAGAACCGTGAAGATCCAAGGTTCATCTACTCTCTGATACCCATTGAAGGCTCCAGCTCCATCCTCAGGATTGATGCCAGTGCAGTTTCACATAGGATTTCTCTGATGCCACCAATCATGGGAGGAGGCACAGGTGTGGAGGTCACTGAACTTGGAACCATGAAGCTGAAGGGCTGAAGGCACAGGCTCATTATTGATGATTATAACGTTGGAGGCCCAATGCACAGAGCTGATTATTAGTCAACTTGGTCCAGTTTGTCACTAACACTAAGGACTTTCTCATAGTAATGGGGAAAATAGAAAGTAATATGTCCACAGAAGTTTGGAGGCTCTTCTTTCACACAGGAGGAAGCTCGTCTTTAAAAAAAAATTAATTATTATTTTTAGGTTGTTATTTCCGGTTTTACTATGGTAAAATTAAAATTCCCAAACAATTTACAACTTTCGCCATCATCTTGCACATGGTACAGTGGTATTAACTACCCTCACACTGTGGTGTATTCATCAACATCCATCTCCAGAAATTTCTCATCTTACCAAACAGAAACATTCTACCTATTGGAAAAAATTCCCCATTCACTGGGCATGGTGGCAAATGTCTATAATCCCAGTGGCTGGGGAGACTAAGGCAGGAGGATTGCAGTTCAAAGCCAGCTTCAGAAACTTAGGGAGGCCCTGTCTCCAAATAAAATATAAAAAGAGCTGGGGATGTGGCTCTGAAGTTAAGCACCCCTGGGTTTAATCCCTGGAACTAAAAAATAATAATAAAATTCCCCATTCAGCTGCCCCAAAATTAGCTTCAAGTGTTCTACTATAAAATAAAATGATAAATTAAAATCATTATAGCATATATAAAAATAATGTGACCACAGAGGCAAGATACCAAGGTATAGATATTTAGTTTTGCTGTCTTTTCTACCCTACAATTAAATTTTTTCTCAGGTCATTAGAGTGGACTAATGGGGCACAATTTTATTTGTAATCCTGTTAGTTAAAATAATAAATTATTACTCATCTGAAGTAGCTAATGCATGGACAGCCTACACACCACAATAACAGAAGAATGGATGGAGAAAACATGGTTGTTGTTATTATTAATAGTATTATTATTATTATTATTATTATTATTATTGGTATTATTCAGCTACAAAAAAAGAATGAAATTCTGTCATTTGTAGGAAACCAGGTGGAATTGGAAGTTATCACACTAACAGAAATAAGTCAAATCCAGAAAGACAAACATTGTCTGTTTTCTGTCTGTGGAAACTTTAAAAATGACCTAAAAGAAGAGGGACTATCAGGGACTGGACCAAAGACCGGGGGCAAGGGAGGGAAGGGAGAATGGGAAAGATTAGAAGGGAAGGAGGATCCACACACAACATATGGATGTGTGGAAAAGTCACAGGTAAACCCATCAATATGCACAATCAACACAAGTTCATCAAAAAGCATGTGTGTATATTTATATACACACATATACATTTATCTGTGTGTATAGACATTAATATGTATGTATGTATACACACACACACACATATTTCTAGCTTTAGTTACAATTACCATAATAGCTATAGGTTGGATCTGAAATGTCCCCCAAAGCCTTTGTCCCCAAAGGTGATGCTGTGGAAAGTGGTGAAGAATTTAGGAGGTGGAACCTAGTTGAAGGAAGTAGGTCACTGGGAGTGAGTTGTATTTGAAGGACATAAGATATTCTTGGTCACTTTCTCTTCTCTTCTCTTCTCTCTCTCTCTCTCTCTCTCTCTCTCTCTCTCTCACTCTCCA
>NW_026009630.1:0-3287 GCF_001458135.2 Marmota marmota marmota
AAAGGTATGCCATAATTTTAACGTATTCCTTTGTAAACTTTTTAATCATTTGTAATTTTGTAATGAGGCTATTGTTAGAGTCTGTAAACAAGTCAAAATAACACCTGGCATTTTGCCAGGGGAATGTTAAAGTTCGTAAACAAGTCTGGATGGTGCCTGGCAAAATGTCAGAGGGAGTGGTTTGAGAAGTAACAAAACCGAGCCATTAGGTGTAGAGATTCCTGATTGGTTGACTGATGTATCTAGTTTATGCTAATTAGATAAGCTGTGTGGAATGTATAAATACTGCTCCTGTCCTGCAATAAACGGCTCCTACTCCTGCTGTATCAACGTACACAAGTTATTCCCCCCCCCCCCCCCCCCGGTTATTTTGCCCAGCCAGCCGGGCTGCGGCAGGCTATCACAACTAAGATATTTAATATATTTCTTCAATAATCACATGACAGAACATACATGAAGCATATGACAACTAAATAAACTTATAGAACCCTAACTATAGTTAAAAAAAACTCATAAGGGCTTACAGGCCACTGTTCCTCAGTTGGTGTGCCTAAAGTTTCGAATATTCTTGTCAGTTGGTCGAGATCTGAATCTCCCGGCAAAAAAGGAACCTGAGAAAAAGCAAGAGATATTTCAAGGTGGTTTGTGATAGTTTTTAATACAAACAATACTATAAATTTAATAATAAAAATGCTAAAAATCTCTGTAATATTAAAAAATGTAGACTGAGATATAATGTATGTGGCATTAGATCCTTCCCACATTTGCAAAAATAAATAGTACCTTCAGTATCCATTTTATTCACTACATAAATTTTTAATAAATTTTTACCATGCGCTGTACCCTAAACACAACAACAAAGGATTAAAATTGCCCTGCAGTGAAGGTGGTGAACACTGTTGATGTAAGTAAACAGGCATTTATTTACAATGTGTTAAGTGAGAGTACATTATCTTAGATGACAGAGGAATAGCACCTAGCCCATTCAAGATGGGTCAGGGAAGGATTTCTAGGAAAGCGGCAGTGATAGTTGAAGGATGAATATGAGTTAGCAAGAGAAATATCTAAGTTGAAGAAGAAAACTATTCTAGGGCAGACAAAAAAGCTGGGAGGGAAAAAATATTCCAATCTTATTTAGGGATGGAATGTGGCTCACTGGTTAAGTCTCTCTAGGTTCATTCCCTGGCACCAAAAACTCAAAACAAAACTAGTAAGTTGATAAACAATCAAAAATCTCTGCTATACATGGACCTTGTATTTTTTTTTTTTTTTTTAGTGCTAGGGATTGAACCCAGGACCTTGGCTTGCGAGACCAACCAAGCTATACCCCTAGCCCCCATAGACCGTATATTCTAATTCATTTTTCTCAAATATCTATGTAAATATATATATAAAAAAAAAGGCATTTAATTCTCTACTCTATGAATACATTGGCCTCCAGTATTTTTCATGGCTTTGACAAAGTTTATAGATTCACTGTGAAGACAAGAGATTAAAAGCCAGGTCTTCAAATTCTTTGTTACTGTGTACTCCTACCAGCAAAAACAAACACAAGCGTCAGGCCCAGTGGCTGATACCTGTAATCCCAGTGATTTGGGATGATGAGGCAGGAGGATCACAATTTCAAGGCCAGTTTCAACAGCTTATTGAAACCCGAAGCAACCTGGTGAGAGCCTGTCTCAAAATTAAAAATAAAAAGGGCTAGGGACACAGGTCAGTGATAAAGTGCCCGTAGGTTCAACCACCAGTACTGAGGAGGGAAAAAAAGGAAGCCCACAATAATATCCCAGGCACCAATTATCAACTTATTGCTTTTTCAGTTCTCTATGGAAATAGATCTGGAACCTTTTCCTTTTTCTATGTATATAGATCTGGAACCTTAAAATATCTTCCTTTCATCAATGGACACTGAAGTTTTGTCAAAAGAGAATGCTGGAGAGACCTTAAGTGAAAGAACAAGTTTTGTTTTCTGGTTTCAGTTTGCATGCTCAGTTGACCACTGCAGTATCCTCAGGTTCTTTATCATCAGGCCTTTTCAGCGTGAGATATGAGCAGTCTCTCCCGTGCTCAGCTACAGTGGTATAGGAGGCCAACAGTCACCTAGCAGAGTGCTTCCAGAGAGACATTTTTTATCTGAACAGCCTTTGTCAGCATCCTGGAGCACAGATTTCCAGCACATTCTAGAAAGCAGATTTCTAGTAAGTTTTACCAGTACAGATCCACAACAAGTTTTTGGCTCCCTTCAATAACATCTAGATCTCAGCCCTAGAGTGGTAGTGATGAGCTCCTAAAACTGTAGAATTAGTTTTATTTCTTACCATTTAATCCCTTATTAACTATAACAGGAAATTAGAGTAACAATTCTTTATATTAACTTCCCTGATAAGAGGAGAATTATGAGGTTTCCTAATTAAGGTATAGGCCAGAAAGAGGGAAGAAAGAAATAAGTCATTTTAACTCATAACTTCAAACTAAATCAAGAAATGAAAAAAAAAATGTTCCACATTCATTTTCCGTATACTGAAGATTATCCACCAAGGCTAAAATTCATTGTTTTTTTTTTTTCCGGGGGTGGGTAGGGTGGGGTGGGGCGTGTACCAGGAATTAAATTCAGGGGCACTCAACCACTGAGCTACATCCCTAGCCCTATTTGTATTTTATTTCGAGACAGTGTCTCACTGAGTTGCTTAGCACCTAGCTTGTGCTAAGGCTGGCTTTGAACTGCCTTCAGCCTCCTGAGCCACTGGGATTACAGGCGTGTGCCATTGCACCCACCTTGCATTTTGCTTTTCAAATAACCCAGACAAGTAGTAGCAAAAACTTATAGACTAGCCCCCAACCTAGTACTTTGCTTCCTTTGCATTGTTCCACCCACTTTATTTATAAATTATACAAAACTACCATCATGTATGTCATATTTACATAAACTGTATTAAATAACATTAAAAGTACTTTTGAATAAACTTATATTTTCTTTTACTATCTCGGAATTATCTTGTCCCCTATAGGGACATGTATTCTCATGTCCAATGTGATCTGCAAATTGTAGACAAGCTTGCAATTTTAAGGATGGCTGTATTTTTGTATGAGGTAAAAAATTTACATTAAAATGAGCTGAGTAGGATACGGGGTGGTATAGCACTTGCCTAGCATACATGAGGTCCTGGGTTCAATTCCCAGCACTGCAAACCCTTCCCAACCCCACCTCCCAAAAGACTCAAAACCAAAATGAGCTGCCAAATATATGGATTTTGTTTTTGCCTTTTTTTTTTTTTTTTTTTTTTGGG
>NW_026009631.1:0-3287 GCF_001458135.2 Marmota marmota marmota
GAGAGAGAATTTTTTTAATTTTTTTTTTTTTTTTTAGTTTTTGGCAGACACAACATCTTTGTATGTGGTGCTGGTGCTGAGGATCGAACCCGGGCCGCATGCATGCCAGGCGAGCGCTACCGCTTGAGCCGCAGCTCCAGCCCATAGAGATAATTTTTTAATATTTATTTTGTAGTTTTTGGCGGGCACAACATCTTTGTTTGTATGTGTTGCTGAGGATCGAACCCGGGCTGCACGCATGCCAGTCGAGCACGCTACCCCTTGAGCCACATCCCCATCCCCCATGCTTGATTATTTTTAAAGGAGAGATATTAAACAAAAACAAATTTAAAAAGACAACTGTTTGGGGTCATAGAGAAGCATCTATGATGATACCCAAATATCTCTGAAGCAGATTGTATGAGCTGTTAAAAAAATCACATAATTTAATAAAAAATTCAAAGAATCAGACATCCCTGAAATATTGGTCTAATCAGATTTGGGATTAGCCATTCCATTGACTAATAGATCACTCACACCCACTTAAGTCCTAAATCTTGAGTCTAATGTTTCTAGAAAGTTAAGTAGCATCTCCATGAGCTCTTGTGAAGGCAGACCAAGATTACATGTCATGGTAAAAACTAAAAAAGCAATATGTTATAGGTCTCAAAATAATAATTTTGGGCCATTCCATAAATATTTAACTGACAGAATAACTGGATATAAATCCAAGTAGTTAAATTTTGAACTTTCAGGGAAAGATCACTGTTACAGTTTGGATATGAATTTCCCCAAAGATTCATGTTGTTTTAATCAACTGTGACCAAAAGACCTGAAAATAAAAACATAGAGGAGGAAAAGTTTATTTTGGCTCATGATTTCAGAGGTTCAGTCCACCATCAGTCAACTCCGTAGTGGTGGGACCAGGGGAGATAGAACATCATGGTAGAGGGGCATGGAGTAGGAAAGCAGCTCAGTACATGATAATTAGGAATTAGGGAGAGAGGTTCACTCACCAGGAACAAAATATAAGCCGAAAATGTATGTCCTCAGTGACCTACTTCCTCTAGACACTCCTTATTTGCCTGTAGTTATGATCCAGTTAATATATACCAGTGGATTAATCCATTGATCAGGTTATACCTCTCATAGTCTGATCAATTCACCTCTGAACATTCTTATGCTATCTCACACATGACCTATTGGGGAAAACCTCATATCTAAACCACAACACATGTGTTTAAGGCATGGTACACAATACAGCAATTTCATAAATTAATAACTTGAATGGACTACTGTGTGGTGGGAGGAATTAAGTCACTGGAAGTATGCTCTGGAAGAATTTATCATGCTCCTGATCTCCTCTCCCTCCCTCCCTCCCTCCCTCTCTCTCTCTGTCTCTGACTCTCTGTCTCTCTCTCTGTCTCTGACTCTCTGTCTCTCTCTCTCTCTCCCTCCATATCTCCCTCCCTCCCTCCTCGCTGGCAAGAGTTGAACAGTTTCTACCACTACATCTTTCTGCCATGATGTTTCTCACCAAAGGCCCAAAGAAATGAAGCTTAGTTCTCACCTAAGGCCAAAAGCAATACATATAGCTGTATTGGAGTGAAACCTCCAAAACCATGAGCCAAAATAAATCTTTCCTCCTCTAAGTTACTATTCTCAATTATTGATCACAACAATGAAGAGTTGATTAACAAGAACTGGGGTCATTGCTGTGACTATACCTGACCATGTGCTTCAGAAGCCTTTTAAAATGATTTGTGGGAGGAATTTGGAAAAATGTGGAGATACAAGATAAAGAAGCTTTGGAATGTTGTAAGCAGAGGTTAATGGACAATTATGGTGTGATCTCAGGAGACCAGAATTTCAACAGGAATGTGGACAGTAAAGATTGTGTTCATGAGATTTCAGATTGTAATGAGGACTGTTTTGGGAACTGGAAGTGGTATATTCTGACAAGGAAGTTGTTTCCATTTTGTTCATGTCTCCACACTCTCTGAGGCTAAATTTAAAGATGGTGAACTAATTAATCTACTGGAGGAAATTTCAAGGCAACAAATCATTGGGACTGTGGCATAGTTATTGCTGGTAGCTTTTAGCCATATTTTTTAGTGAGAAATGGCAACAAGAAGCAGAAAAGAAACATTTAAAAAATTTTCTGTTTGGCCAGAAAAACACTTGTAAAACTGCAAGTAAGGAATGTGTGGTTGCTGAAGAAATCAGAGCCTTTAAAGAGAAAACAATGTTTCATGGAGAAAAAAGGAAAGATGTTTAAAGGTGTAAAAATTATAAGTAGTTTGAAAGACTCTGCTTTGAGAAGAGAGTCCTGGGTTACATTGCAGGCACAGGGCCACCTAGAAACTTGTCCTGCCAGGACTCATTTCACTGTCCAAGCACTCAGTAGCTGCTACAGCTATTGTTCGAGCAGACCCAGCTACTGTTCCTACAGGCAGTTGGCCTTGGTGTTATCTGTGTTGTGCCAGTTTTAAATAATGCAGAATTCTGAAGTAGGGGCTTCATGAAAGTTTTTACCCAGATTTCAAAGGAAGGCCTGGGAGATAGGAATCTGTGTCAAGGTTGCAGTCTCTGCAGGCAGCCCCTGAGAGTGTGATGTGAGATTCTGTGAGAGGAAGCTAAATCAGTAATGGAGTTGCCAGGACTAAGAGATGCCATGAACCATGGAATGTCTGCTGAGGAAGGATATATGCAATGAAAAAGGCTTTTTTGGAGGCTATTTATTCCCTTTTGGAATGGAAATGTCTACTCTGTTCCATTGTATATTAGAAACATGTAACTTACCTATTATTATGTATATGGGCCCATAGCTAAGGTGTTACCATGTGTCTCACAGAATACTTTGGATTTAGAGTTTTGAGAAATGTTGGAATTGTTAAAGACCAGAGGAAATTGTAAGACTGAATGCATTTTGCATTATGAGATGGACATGAGCCTTTTGGGGTTGGGGCAGAATATTATGGTTTGGATATAAAGTATACACTTTAAATACTTAAATACTAAAGAATTTAAGACTCGGTCTCCAATGTACAGAGATGGAGCTTTTAAGAAATTATTTGATTATGAGGGCTCTAACTTCCTCAGGAAACTAATTCATTTCATGGGATAATAATTAGAATAGATTACTTAGAAGTGGGACCTAATTTGAAAAAATAGGTCACTGGGTTCATGCCCTAGAAGGATTTATTTTGTCCATAACCCATTTCCTCTCCTTTCCTCTCCCCTCCCCACCTTTCCTTCTCATTCTCTCCCTCTTCTTTCTCCCCTTCTTCTTTTTATTCTCTCTCTCT
>NW_026009632.1:0-3287 GCF_001458135.2 Marmota marmota marmota
AAGTTTATCTTTGGGGCATATATACCCCTTTCCAATTCCCTCTTTTTGCTTTAATAAGTATATGTCTGTATCTAATAGTTGTCTTAGCTTTTTGCATTTTCTATCTGAAATACCTTACTTGACATTTTCAACCATTTTTTATCTTATTTCTATCTTCTAGTTGTTTTTTTTTTTCCCTAAGGTTTATACATTCACCCTTGGTTGCTTTTTTTTCCTCTTAGTTTTCTTTTGTTTCCTATTTTGTGGGTTTAAAATTATTGTCTTCCTACATCTTTTTTTATCTTCCTACATCTTTTCTATCTTTTGTTTCTTTTTAACTTTCTATACTTCTGTCTTTAAAGTTTTTCATTTCAAATTTTTAATCTTCTTTATCTAAGTATCTTTTATCCTATTATCTTTCCATTTTCATGTTTTTTTAAGTAATGCTTTTAAGATTAACTAGGCTTCAAATGATGCACTCTTTCCTCCACCATGAAGGCATCTTAACCACCTTTAATGTAACCATTTAAAGCCTTCCAATTATCATCTATACTGTACTTTTAAATGTACTTTTTTACCACCTACAGCTTCACTCTTTTCAAAGAGGCTTAGATTTTGTTTAAATCGCTTCAATGTTAGTTTACATGGCTGCCCTTCAAACAAAGGCTTTTTTTTTTAACTCCATTAAGAAGCTTTGTCTCAATCTGTCATGTACAAATATCTTTTTCTTCTTTCTTCCTTTCTCAATCTTTTAAAGTAAGTCTAGTTTCCTCAAAATCTTTTAAATGGCATTTTACAACTTTTACTTTACCACACAGAGATTATCTCATCTAGACACATTTCTTTTTCTTTTAACCTTCCATATTAAAATATATTTCCACATCTTGAATCTTTTAATATCTCTTTTTTAGCCATTAACCCTTTTTATAAATTCACATTCTGAAACAACTCTTATAAAATTTCTGATTTAGACAAATTACTCCACTTTAAAAAGATGAAATACTTTCATGTTTTTTAAGGTAGTATAATACTATAATTGAAACCCAACTAAAACTTCTTATACTCTTTGTATATAAATTACACATGATAGAATCTTAACTCTTAGTAACCTTGTTTTAGCAAAGACACAGACCAAAGCAATATTAAAACTTTTTTCCATTTACCAATTTATGAAAACACACATAATGTTTAAATATATTACCTTATGGAACTTAATAAGTAAAGAGTACTTGATTTTATAATTAGTGGTTGATATTTTAACACTTTAGCATTGTAAATTAATCAGATATCTGTAAAAACCAAGATCTTAGACAAGTGTAGTAAACAGAACTAGCCATCTCTTTCTTGTTGAAGAAAAATCCTTCTACAGGATACCATGATGGTCCCATTGATATACTTAACAACTCGTCTTTAAAAAGCCATGTGCTACATTTTTGTATTGTATCAACATATGCCCTAACTGTTCTTGGTTTTACTGGGGTGCCTCCGTTCTCTAACAATTTCTCTTCCTTGGAGGCGAACAACTTCAAACTTTGAGCCAACCATTTTCCCCAGTTTGCCTGAGAAAGTTCTAGGAAAAGGCAACTTGAAATAAAAACAAAATAAATCAAAACAAGAACACATTGTTTTTTTAAATGGTCACCCATTCTCTCACCTTCCCTCAGGGGCGAGCAATTTCACTTACCTCCAAGTTTCAGGTGTTCCCCATACGGGCCACCAAATGTCGCAGTCTGGCTGGGCACAAGATCACTAGCTACCACACACCTTGTAGATTCAAACAGCAACTCTTCATTCCCAAACTCACCCCAGAACTCTACAAACACATTCTGGGTGAAATCCACGTTCTGGGCCAAATCCACGTTCTGGGCCAAATCCACACACTCCACCGGGCTCTGAATCTCAAATACTCTCTGAATCCCACGAGAACTCAATGGGAACTCAAGGAGCAGGTGCGCCTGAGGCAGCAGGATACACCCTATTCCCAGTAGGGTACACCTTAAACCTGGAACTGCCCTAAACCCAAGGAGCAGGATACTCCCTAATCCCAGCAGGATACACCCTAAACCTGGATCCACCCTGGTCCTTGAGCAAGGTCACCTTACATGTAATGTCACTGCAAATCACCTGGGTCATGCCATGCGTCATACCTACTTGGAAATGGCTCTCAGCACTGTCTTTGGTTGGTACCACTGCAATTGGATCATACCCATCACTGACTACCGGTCCAGCATACAGCCATACTTGTGGATAGGCCTTTGCACCAGTGGGGGGTGAGGTTCTTTGCCTCACCTCTGTTGGCCCCCCAATTTTAGACCATCACTAGTAGAAGGGAGGAGGATGCAAAATGCCATGACACTAAGCAAATTGAGGGCTCCTTTGAAAAATTGTACCACCAGTGACACCATCAGTAAAAATACTCCAGCACTACCACAATTCGCTGTACCAACAGATAGTTCACAATGCATACAAGTGATTCATAGTCCAGGCAAGTTCTGCAAGCAGTTCAAAGCAGAGGAATCTGTCAATATGTCCATTTCCTCCCAATGTAAATCAACTCCTTGATTGAGCATTACTTTTTGACTTATTATTCATTGATGTATCAGTTTATAGTTTGTTGTGATAACTATCGAAGAAGCTGTAGTTTGGTTTTATCTTTGTCTTCACCCGCACTGGGATGAAGATAGGAATTCTGGCAATGATGCTAAAAAAATTATGTAACATTCCAACAGGCACTAAGAAAACAATTTTTAAAACAATTTACATTATCCTGAACAGAATGATTAAATATAATGAAAAGGAAAGGTGAAAGTAAACAAACAGATCTGTTAACCTCCTTATATGTTCATATATTAAAACAATTTTAAACAGCTGTTTACCCAATCTAAATTAAACCATTAAAATTACGTGAATAAAAAAATTTGAATCCATTTATTCATGAGCGCTCCTCACATATGATATATAGACATACGCACATACAGACATACAACACAAAACAGAAGTGTGCACACATAACATACAACACATAAGACAATAGTAAAGGCCTTGTAGCTTTACCTAGGTGAAATCTCCATTGCAATGTTTAAAAACTCCACAGTCCAAAAATTAAACTGATCAGAAAAACATTAACCTAGGTCTGTATGAGCTCAAAAATAAAATAGAACTTTATGATGTGGGAAAAGGCAATAATAAAATAAATATTGAAAAAGCATCCTTGTTAATCACTGTTGCAGCTGTAAGAAAAGCCAAACTGGAGCTCTGGATATGAGCTGTTATGGATTTGAGTCAAATCACCTTTTTTTTTTTTTTTT
>NW_026009633.1:0-3287 GCF_001458135.2 Marmota marmota marmota
TCGGGATGTGACCCTGTGGTAAGTTGACTAGCACCTGTATTTGGAAGCCCCAAATTATGTGGGATAGCCTCAGATAAGCTCAATTAAATAATGAAACCATGAAATAATTTACAAAATTCAGCTCTTTAGCTGTTATTAGCAACGGATTGCAGGTAATGTCCATCCTAATACTCCAGAAGATTCCAACTCCTTGGGCTGAAAGTTGACAGTGTTCATCCTGAGGGACAGGTGGGTAGAGTATCTGCAGAACTTTCTCACACTTTCACATGAAGGACATTTGCTGTTCTCAGACACCCAGAATCCCTTCTGCTCCATCTTGATACCCATTTCCTGTCCAGGCTTTTTGCCCCCCCTCGACTCAGCACTTGCATCTTAGAGAGTCACTGATGGCACCAGCAGCAGAGTTGGCCCTGAATGACTGAAGCCAGATAGCAACACAATGTCCTTCAGCAGTGACTGGTTCAGGACTGGTCATGTGACCCAGTTTGAGCAAAGGAGATGCCAGCAGAGATTTCCCAGGGACTCCCTGGAACCATAATTCCTAGATCTTCCAGGAACCACAGGCAGAGATGTTCTCTTTCCTCACTTGACTATGAATGGGAAAGCAGACATGCCTTGGGAGTTGCTGGCAGCTCTTTTGTGCCCATGAGGAGAGCCAACCTCAGGCTAAGAAGATGAGGTGAAAGGCACAGAAGAGAGCCGTTCCATTGGCTTGTTCAAATAATAAAGCTTCACTAGAACCTTGAATTTTCCTGAATGCTTCTTTTATTATTATTTACGTCCGTGTGAATTGGGTCATCTGTTACCTAAAACTGCAAGATTTCTGTCTGAAATGTGTCCCTCCCTCCCTTGGGAGTGCCAAGAAAGGTGGAGACCAGGAACTATATTAAGGAGTCCTTCTTCACCCCCTTCCACCCCTTAGGAGAGATCAGAATCAGATGATCCTCGTTCTAGAACATTCCACTGTGAAACCCATGGCATTGGCCATATGGAGACCAAAATATTTGGAACTGAGGTAGCCTTCCCTTGTAATCCTTCTTCCCTGCAGGACTAAAGTTAAAAGATACTAATCACATAGGTGAACGTTCACTATAAAGCAGTATGCTGTGCTGCGCTGGCCACAGCCTCTTCTTTGTGTCATTTTCTCTTGCGTTTGATTGAATCTCAGACGGTTTTGTCCACAGCCCTAAGAACAACAGGCTGTCTCTCTCTGTCTCACACACACACAACGTACACACACACGTACACGCACACAGCCTGGGTGTGTGGCACGCTCTACCATCTCCATTAGGGTCAGGGCACCCTCTGATGTTTGCACAACACCCCAATCACCCCATCCCCCTGCATTTCTCCAAACGTGGCCCCACCATTAAGCCATGCATGACTGGACACGGCCCATGCCCCAATAATTCTACTTCTATCCAAGGAAATAATGTTGCCAGGATGAGAAGATTGTCCAGAGGCTGCCCACCACAGCAGTGTAAATCACAGAGAGAAGACACCTGAACGCCCAGCCACAGGCGCTGGGGGCGGGGGATGGGGGATAAATCATGGTCCGTCCCCACCACGGCACGAGGAGTGCCTGAGCTTGGCTGTTACCGCTTAGCATGGCTGTCCCTGTTTATTTATTGATGTGGAAAGACAGTAAAGGCATAAAATCTCAAGTGAAGACACATATGGTGTAAAGTGTCGAGGAATTAGATCATGGAGAGCCCTGAGATCTATATTCATAAGACCTATGGGAACGTCTGGAAACTTATCATCTCAGACAAAGGTGAGTGGGGGCACAGGAATGAGCTGGAAGGGAATACCATGCCTCATTAACAGGGATGTCACCATCATGGGGTGTCTGAGTTGTAAGTCATGAAATAATTATTTTTGGTTATTCTTTTCTTAATCTTTCTACAATTTACATATATTAATTCTAATAAGATAATAGTGTTTTTTTGGTGTGTGTTTGTACAGCAATTTTGACTAATTCTCTCAACGCAGGCAAAATAGAAGTGTTTAATGAGGATTTAAATGGAGTCTAAGAACCCAGAATTGATACCTCAGTTAGTGGGTTTTTTTAACATATGGGATGGGGCAGGGTCTGGGCAGGAAGTGGATGCTCAGGTCGGGCAGCCTAATAGAGGGGATTTAATACCGGGGAGCAGTTACCAAGGCGTTGGAAGATCTGGACAGCCAGTTGGGGATGAGCTGGGAAGGCAGCCAGGACCACCTTCAGGGCTGGAGGGACTCCGGGGAGAGGTGGCCCTCAGAAGCCTGGGGTCCGGTTCCCTGGTGCAGGCTGGGCGGGCTCACAGGGGGACAGGGAGTGTCAGCTGGATTTCCCGTTGCTCTGCAGCTGAACAGGAGAGCGTTAGAGATATACTCCCACTCCCAATTTCCCGCTGGTCCCTCCTAGTGCCTGAACTTACTTGGAAGCCTCTGACAAGGTCACCCGGGAAACGGGCAGTTTGCAAGGACCCCAGTCCGTTGTGGGTGCAGGAAATGAAAATGAGGACCTACAAGCCAACAGGTGGGGGGGCCTCAGCCCCAGGCCACTTTTGGGCTATAAAACTGGTTCTTCCTTTCATTTGGTGAAGTCCCCCTTCACCGATGGTAACTGGATGCTCCTTATCTTTTGATCTGGAGCCTGAGGTTCCACCGTTGATGTGCACATTCAGAGTTGTGATCATTCTCTCAAAATCATGATCAAAAACCATGGTGTGAGTTGACTTTTCATTACTAGAACATATAATACCTGAGATAATCAAATTATAAAGATAAAAGGTTTGTTTTGGCTTACAGACTCAAGACACTTCAGTGTGTGACCAACTGGCCCATTGGGTCTGGACCTGTGGTGAGGTGACACTTCGTGGTGGAGGTGGTGGCAGGTGCTCATCTTGTGGCAGAAAAGTGGAAGAGAGTTGGAGGAAGAGGGCAGGTTCTCGGAATCCCCCTTGTGGGTGCTCCCCCGGTGACCTGGAGACCTGCCACTAGGTCCGGCTCTGAAAGCTTCACCACCTCCCAACAGCACCAAGAACCCGGGGACCAAGACTTTGGGAGACATTCCAGATCCAAGCTGTAGCCGCCAGGTTTTTGGTACCCTGACCCTCTGACCCCTCCCTGTTTCTTTCTCTAGAAAGGACTGTGTCCCAGGTCTTTGTAGGCCACCTCCTCTTCCACCAAAACCTACCTGCCCTGGGTCCTCCCCACTCCCTTGGTCCTTACACCTCTGACGCCACGGATCCATGTTGTGGAAAACCGGAAAATTATGCAAAAAAAAAAAAAAAAAAAAAAAA
>NW_026009634.1:0-3286 GCF_001458135.2 Marmota marmota marmota
AATATATATATATATATATATATATATATATATATATATATATATGAATACATATACATATATTTATTTATTTCCCTGGTAACCAAAAAAATATTTGAACACCAATAAAATAAGAACATTGATAACAAAACTGAAGCTGAAAACTGATGATGGTATGATTCATACTTATAGGCTCCCATAATCATCTCAGGTACGTTTCCTACCATCTTAGAATAAGACAAACAAGATCTAAACTCCTAAACTTCTAGTGATATCTTGACCCTGTACCAATCTTTATGTTGTCCCAAGTATCCAAAAATAATTCTCTATTTTCAGTTGAATCACTAATGCCAATTTATTTTAAAAAATGCCTAGAGGTAAAAATGGAAAGTAGTTTTATAAACGCAACTCCATACTAGTCTAGTATGGAACTTAGTCTATTTTTAAGAAAACAATCTGCAGTAAAGAACTCTTAAGAAATGTTTGTTAACAAGTACCTTGTTGATACAACATATTCCATGTGAAAGAAATAATAATAAAAATATAATCATATATGATATGGTAGGCAATGAATCCACAAGAGTCTTTGAGATGAAATGAAAGAGGTAGAAGCAGCTGAGGAAGAAAGGAAGAACCAAAAAGGAACAGAAATACTTGAAAAAATTAGGAAGAACAGAGAAACATGGCTGAAGTAGTATGTGTAAAAGGAAAAAGAAATGGTCTGAGTGGGAGAGGTAATAATGTTAGAACAGAAGACAACATGGCAGAAGACTAAGTAGGAAATAGGAAACACTGATTATGAGATTAAATGTTTGCCTTATACATAAGGGGAAATGGCATATTGTATTATCATACTCAGTCTAGAATATATGTTAAAGCTAAAGGAAGCTTGGGAATTTTTTCAGCTTCCACTTGTAGGTCTGACCTACATGGAGCCACAGTACATGTACCATTGTGTAGAAAAAGGGGGCGCCTGCAAGCAAACATACAGGAGTCCACTGTAGTGGTCAAATACACTGGAGAAGCCAATGCTTGGGAGGTCAGACTAAGTGAGCATGTGGCAACATAAAGTAAGCAACTATTTTCTATGGCCATAAATCTCAGATAGCACACATTGCCCAAGGATATTCCTACACCCTGGAATGTTTACTTTTTCACTTTGGAAAAAAAAAATACTTCACACTTTCTTCACTCTTTTCAAATCAGCGGCACTATCATTTGCCTGCCCTTGCCTCCCATTTTAACCCATGCTCTTCCATTCCATATACTCATAATCTTTTGCCATACTTCTCTGCTTTCTACTGCTATGATGAGTAATGTGTCTCTGATCCAACTTCCATCTATATTTCTTAAAATATCACTCCTACAATTGTCTTTTTCCTCACATGTAATCAATCCCTTCTCTCTATAGGATCATTGCCTTCAGCATTTAAAATATTCTAGTATCTCCAATTTTGATAAAACACTTGCAAGAAAATTTCCCCCTATTGTCATATATTTCTCCAGTGAATCCCCCCATCTTTCTTCTTCTCTTTAGGAAAAATCTTGATACAGTTGTCATGTTCACTGTCTCCATTTCCTCACCCATATTCTTGCCTCATCCACTCCAATGGGTGCTTATGCTACCACAAATTCATCAAGGTCATTAATGAACACTATGCTTGCAAATAGAATAATCATGACTCTATCTTCACATTACTTGATTTTGCAACAGCATAAATCAGTTGACCACCCCTTACTTAGAGTAATTCTTTTTCTTCTTGTCTTTTGTGCTACCACTCCTTTTTTACATTTAACCAGATGTTCCTTCGTCATCTCATTTGTTGGATTTCCCTTTTGTGTTCAACCTCTTTATAATTTCATGCCCCTTGAGGCTCTGTCTTTGGTCCTCTTCTTTTAACTATAGATTGGATGATGGTCTATCCCTACATGTAGTATTTTCACCTACATGCTTATGAATCCTGAATTTATTTTTATAGCTCTGACCATTCCCTCAAATTCAGAATCTTATGTTCAATGGCCTACTTAATTCACTTAGTTTGATGTTTAGCATTACAAACCTAATACCTTCATAACAGAACTCTTAACTTCTACCCCCAAAGAGAAATGTCCTTCCTCCCTTTTTCATCCCACTATATTGTACTACATATATAGTTGCTCAAGCTAAAAATAAGTCTTCATTTTTGGGGGGAGGGCTTTTCTTTTTTCTTATTCTTCCAAATCCAAATGATAAGAAAAGAAAATCTACCTATTAAAAATATAATAAATAATACCCTTTCTATCACCTTCATTTCTTATACATGATTATCTTTTTGTAACAATTGTAATAATCCCTTAATTAATTCCTTTGCCTTCAGTATTGCCTCAGTATTGCATTCTTCCAATTATTTTTTCCATGAAAGCTAACAGTGATCTTTGAAAACCAGAAATAATCCCATACTACTCCTTTGCTTAAGATCTTCTAAAAAAAGAAAGTGACAAAAGCAGGGGGTCTCATGATTAATAGAGTTGAGGAAGAGTACCAAGGTGAGGAAGGGAAGAAAAAGAGGGAGAGAGGAGGTCCTGGAGAATGAATCTGACCAAGTTATATTATCATATTGTATTCATGCACTAATATGTAACAATGAATCTCACTATTATATATAATTATAATGCAACAATAAAAAGAAACAAATTAGAAAAGAAATATAATGTGACACACAAATTTGAGCCACATTTATAAGCTTATAAATTGCCACTTAGTTTGATGTTTAGAGAGATATGTAAAAATAATATATTTTGTTTAAACCAATATATTCAAAATATTATTTTAATAGTAGTCCATATAAAATCATTAGATATTTCACAATCTGTTCTTCATACCAAATCTTGGTATATCTAATTTTGCTCTAGCTATATTGTTTTTTTTTTCTTTTTTTTATTGGTTGTTCAAAACATTACACAGCTCATGACATATCATCTTCCATACATTTGATTCAAGTGGGTTATGAACTCCCATTTTTTACCCCAAATACAAGTTGCAGAATCACATCGGTTACACATCCACATTTTTACATAATACCATATTAGTGACTGTTGTATTCTGCTACCTTTCGTATCCCCTACTATCCCCCCTCCCCTTCCCTCTCATCTTCCCTCTCTACCCCATCTGCTGTTGTTTAATTCTCTCCCTTGTTTTTTTTTTTCTTCTTTGATATAAAGAGAACAACTAAGATCAGAACAGGGAAGAAGAGCATGAGGAAAAGATTAACATTAAACAGAGACGAGTGGGGGGAGAGAAAGGGAGAGAGAAGGGAAACTATGGAAA
>NW_026009635.1:0-3286 GCF_001458135.2 Marmota marmota marmota
GTCCCATAGATTCTGATATGTTGTGTCTGTATTATCATTTATCTCTAAGAATTTTTGGATTTCCTCCTTTATGTCCTCTGTAACCCATTGATCATTCAGTAATATATTGTTCATTTTCCCGGTGATGCAGGATTTTTCCTTCCTTTTTTTTATCATTGATTTCCAGTTTCATTCCATTATGATCAGATAAGGTGCATGGTATTATCTCCACACCTTTATATTTACTAAGAGTTGCCCTATGGCATAGTATATGGTCTATCTTTGAGTAAGATCCATGTGCTGCTGAGAAGAACATGTATCCACTTGATGATGGTTGATATATTCTATATATGTCAGTTAAGTCTAGGTTATTGATTGTATTATTGGGTTCGATAGTTTCTTTATTGAGCTTTTTCTGGAGGATCTGTCTAATGGAGAGAGCGGTGTGTTGAAGTCACCCATAATTATTGTGTTGTGGTCTATTTGACTCTTGAACTTGAGGAGAGTTTGTTTTATGTACGTTGCAGCACCATTATTTGGTGCATACATATTGATAATTGTTATGTCTTGTTGGTGTATGGTTCCTTTTAACAGTATATAGTGTCCTTCTTTATCCCTTTTGATTAACTTAGGTTTGAAGTTGATTTTATTCGATATGAGTATGGCCACTCCTGCTTGCTTCCGAGGGCCATGTGAGTGGTATGATTTTTCCCAACCTTTCACCTTCAGCCTGTGTATGTCTTTTCCCATCATATGAGTCTTTAGAAAGCAGCATATCGTTGGATCTGTTTTTTTAATTCAGGTTACCAGCCTATGTCTCTTGATTGGTGAATTTAAGCCATTAACATTTAAGGTTACTATTGATATATGGTTTGTACTTCCAGTCATGTTTATTTATTTATTTATTTTAGTTTGGCTAGTTTTTCCTCTTTGATTATTTTTCTCCCCCTTTACTGAGATACCTCCTACTGTTAGTTTTGGGTACTATTTTTCAATTCCTCTTCTTGTAGTATTTTGCTCAAAATGCCTTGCAGTGCTGGTTTTCTGGCTGCGAATTCTTTTAACTTTTGTTTATCATGAAATATTTTAATTTCATTGTCAAATCTGAAGCTTAATTTTGCTGGATACAGTATTCTTGGTTGGAATCCATTATTTTTCAGTGTTTGAAATACGTTGTTCCAGGATCTTCTCTCTTTCAACGTCTGTGATGAAAAATCAGCCGTTAACCTAATTGGTTTACCCCTGAATGTAATCTGCCTCCTTTCTCTCGTAGCTTTTAATATTCTTTCCTTTTTCTGTATGTTGGATATCTTCATAATTATGTGTGTTGGGGTTGGTCTATTACGGTTTTGAATGTTTGGGGTCCTGTAGGCTTCCAGGATTTGGCAATCCATTCCATCTTTCATATCTGGGAAGTTTTCTAGGATTATTTCATTTAATAGGTTGCCCATTCCTTTGGTTTGAACCTCCATACCTTCTTCTATCCCAATGACTCTCAGGTTTGGTTTTTTTATGACATCCCATATCTCTTGGATAGATTGCTCATGAGTTTTAAGCATCCTTTCTGTGTTGACTATATTCAAGTTGATAAACTTTGTCTTCATTATCTGATGTTCTGACTTCTACTTGATCTAGTCTATTTGTAATATTCTCGTTTGAGTTTTTAATTTGGTTTATGGTTTCCTGCATTTCTAGGATTACTGTTTGATTTTTTTTTAATCTCTAGCTCCTGGTAGAGCTTGTTCTTTACCATTTGAAATCATTTGTTTATCTCGTTTTCAAAATATACTTTCATTGCTTGGACTTGCTGTCTCATGTCTTCTCTAATATTCCGTTCCATCTGAGTTAGGTATGCCTTGAGTTCTTTCTCTGTCCATTTTTCTGATGCCTCTGGGTCCTCCTGTAGATTTAAGTTGTCCTGCATTGTTTGTAATCCTTTTTTCCCTTGTTTTTTCATGTTGTTCAGGTTACTTTCCAGCTCTGTTTGACTGCTGTGTTTCTGCTTTCTCCTATAACTTTGTTTTGGTTTTGTATATCTCTGTTGTCTCTCCTTTGTGATGGGAGACTATGCCTAGAAATGTTGGACTTTATTGTACTTTAAAGCTGATTCATTCAATTCATAAAAGGCTTCCAGATTCTGTATGCATATAGTGATTTGTTTTCTGTTCTTAGGACTTTATGTTTAGGTTAGGTGCTATGATGGTATGAGGGTTAGTATGTCTTGGCTACTTTAGAAGATTGCTCTACTGAAGGGGGATACTAACAGGTGATTGGATCAGGGTGTTGGTAGTAGCTAGGTATTTAGGAGCCCTATAGACAGCCTCGAAACATTCACCTATTTGCATTTAGACAATTACACATAATGGAAGACGTAATGCTTGGGATGAAAGTTGGGGGGTAGGGGAAGGAAGGTGCTCTTAAAAAGAAAGAAGGAGAGAGAGAGATAGATTAGAGGAGAATGGAAAGAACAATAAAACTTGAAACAGGAAAGAAAGAAAGAAGGAAAAGGGGAGAAAAGAACAATAAGAGAAAAAAAGAAAAAAAAATTGAAGTCTTAGAGATCCATTTTCTTCTCTTCCAGTAGGCAGAGCTGTGCCCTCCAAGCCGAGCTTCTGCCCTCTACGTGCCGATAGCAATCCCTGTAAGGTGGCTCCTGGGAGTCTCTCAGTCCTGTTAGTCCATAGCCATTTCACTTCTCTGGCCCCTCCCCCCCTTCCTCCTGCCAGCCAGCCAGCCAGGTCCTGTTCACCGGAGGTGGTTCCCCAAAGATCTGGTTACACTTGCAACCCCACCGCGTGTCCTATTTCCCAAATGACTGAGCGCTCTCTCCGTCATTCATCTAAGCCCCAGTGCTGTGGTGTGGTGATCTGGGGACCAACAGCTTTAATTTTTCCGGACCCCTTTGGTGGGCACTCCCCCGGAAACTGGCGGCTTAGACCTTGGGTGTCGCCGCGGGTGGTAAGGGGAGTTGGGGATCGGGAATCCCCTCTGCTTCCCTACAGACACGCCCCCAGGGAGATTCCCGAGGTTTCCTGGCTGCTTGTATCTGGAGGGGGTTGGAGTCACACACCTGCTAAAGTGAATTCCACTGGGAAGGAATTCCGTCGGCCGAACTCCAGTGACGTCACCTCTCTGCTGTGGCGGGCCCCAGGCTCCTTGCCGGAGTGTCCGAAGGGAGGGGTGGGACTGGTCTGTCTCTGGTTGGTTTTAACTCCTGGTTCGCTACTTCATGAAGGCCTGGCTAGAGACCTCTTCCTAGAGTCCCTGCGCCGCACCTGCTGGGCCGCGCCTCGGGGTCTAGCCGCCC
>NW_026009636.1:0-3286 GCF_001458135.2 Marmota marmota marmota
ACTCACGGGGCTATAAGTAACTTGTTTTTTATATGTTCATACTCTGATGGGTGGAAGCCTTTCCCACCCACACTGAAAAGGCCAGGGAAATGCTAGGATGCTTCTCTGTGAAATATTCCTAGATTTGGTGTCCCAATAATTATTGGCTCAGACAATGGGCCAGCTTTGGGGCAGAGATAATATGATTACTGACCAAGAGTGTAAACGTCAGATGGAAGTTACATACTGTCTGTAGGCTGCAGAGTTCTGGTAAAGTTCAAGGGATGAACAGGACTTTAAGGCTCAATTGGGTGAGCTGTGTCAGGAGACTCACTTACATTGTGATGAACTGCTCCCTATTACACTGTTGAGGATTAGATCCTCTCCCACTAGGAGGAATGGATTCTTTTCTTTTGAGATAATATATGGGACATTCTCCACCCCTTTTATTAGGGGACTACAGGGAGACTTAAGAGAGACAGGAAAATTAACCCTGAGATGACAGCTTCAGGCCTTAGGGAAAACTTCACAGGTTCTCAACCAATGGGTTAGAGAAAGAGAGCCAGTAAGTTTGACCCAGTGCACACTCCTTCAAACCTGGAGATTGAGTCTGGGTCAAAGAATGGACTATTCAACCCCTGAACTTGTTTGGAAGGGCCCTTTCACTGTTACTTTATCCACCCCAGCTGCAGTCAAGTTTGCAGAGACAGGTCCCTGGATTCACTACACCAGACTCACGCCTGCAGCTGTGGACTGAAAGTGCTCTCCAGATGCTGCTACACCATTGAAACTGACCATCCCGAAGAAAAAGGAGCACCAGAGAAGCTTGAGGATCAGAAGGACAACAGCCCTGCTCCAGTCACTCGGGAAGCTGACTGGTCTATGCACAGCTGAAGCTTGAGGAGACTAGGACCCTCTTTCAGCCACACAGGAGGGACTAGCTGATCAATGCCCTGTGAAAGATAAATTTCCCACCAGGACTAATGAACTCTTTCAACCTCTGAGATAGTTCTTATACTGTAATGCATTGCCACCCCTTGCTTCTAGATATATACACAGTTCTCTGTTTGGTTTTAGCTACTGGTTTGATAACAGTAACTCCTACTGACTGGATTCTGGGTAACAAAATTTCACTTATACTTTTTATCTTGCTTACATAAGCTTTCGAGGATTTGTTTGGTGTTATTAGTTTGGCTTTGTTAATTCATGCTGTTTAACCTATGCTAACCAAATTGTTAGTCTATTATTTAGTTTGGTTTCCTTTGATAACCTTAAGGGATTCTGCCCTACTCCTATTCCAACCATGGAGATCATGTAAACAATGTGTCAAGCCAATCCACTATAAGAGATGGGAAAACATATATTTAGGACCTGTCCCACCAGAGGAATACTATAGATGGAAAGGAAAAAGGGGTGCATTGGAAAGAAACTTGATTTAGGAGGTCACCAATCTTGGGGTGAAGGTAACTGGCCACCCCAGAGGATTATTGCCAATTATGCTCCAGATAACTGGGCACAAAATGGCAGTTAAAGCTATAGAACTCCTATTTACTTGTTAAACAGAATTATTCACTTACAAGCTATACTAGAAATTATTATTAATCAGACTGCCACAGCCTTTGACCTCCTAGCCACACAACAGATCAGATGCAAGTGGCTAACTATCAAAACCACTTGGCATTAGATTACTTACTGGCTGAGGAAAGAATATATGTGGAGAGTTCAACAGCTCAGATTGTTGCATCCAAAAGGATGACAATAGACAAACAGTTAAGGATATAGCCAACAACTCAAGAGAACTAGCACATGTTAGTTCAGACCTAGAAGGGCATTAAAGTTTGGGTCCCAATCATGCTTTTGGGAGATGATTTTCAACTCTTGGTAGATTTAAAAGCTTAACTGGTGTAGTGGGAATTCTGCTGTGAACCTGTTCATTGCTCCCATGTTTGGCTCCACTGTGCATTAAAACTATTGGGTCCACCAAAGAAGCTGCTGTTGAAAGGATGACAACAACTAAGGTTTGGAATTGTATAAGGCTATAAGCCAAGATAATGGTAATCATGCTCTTAAATTTAAAGGATTAAATTATGGGGAGTATCATTAAATGGGGAATTGAAGTGGCACCCCCTTTCTCCACAGAAGAGCCCGCTTCACCATGGCTGAATTCAGGACTGTCAGCAAAAGAGTCCATCGTAGATAAACTATTTTCCTGTCACCCTGTTTACTTGGCCACTGGCCGAGAAGATACCAGCCCTCCAGGTGCTGGACACCCCCTCACTAGTTTTCACAAATATATCCAGTAGAGTACTTTGAAGAAATGTGCAAACAAGGCCTCTGGCCTTGAGCTGGGCTTCACTGAGATGTCTACATGTTTAAGATAAGTTACAAATGGGCCCATGGTAACAGCTGGCAGGGGGAGCAAAGAAAGGGGAGAAGAAGCTCCCCCCTTCTCAGGTGTTGTCCTTGAAGAGTTAACTTACCCAGAACAGTGAGAGAAAAAGCTGCTTTTATGTGAACTTCTGCAGACTGGGAACTTCTGAGCCCCTCCCCTTACACACTGGGTATAAAACTCTGAAACTCCCTGAACTCGGGGTTCAGGGGATTAATTGAATACAGCAAAGGCTGTGCCCCCTGAACCTGGCTGCAGCCAAATAAAACTATTTCCTACTATCTTCGGGGCCTTGCCTTATTTCTCCCTACAACATTCCCTGTGCAGGCAGCATGTCATTAAGTCCCCAGCACGACCTTGGGAGGCACAGACTGGGTTACTGGGAGGCTCACAGTTTAGGGATGAGTATTCCTACAGGCTCAGGCCCAGGATTCCAACCCTTCCTCTCAGCCCCCACCCCAGGCTCCCTCTGTCCTCTCCCACTTCCCCAAGGAGCAATAATGGGTGGGACCAGGGGGTACCCTGCACTTTCCCCAATGGGGACCACTGGCAGGGCCTAGACTTCCCCTGTCTCCACCACTGAATCTGCACTGGGTCACCAGGCTGAGCAGCCGACCCTCCGGAAAGCCTGGGGTTCTCACCTGGGACCGTCCATCCTGCAGGTGGAGAATCTAAAGGCCAAGGGTGGAGGATACTTGCCCAAGGTCAAGGGCTGCTGATGAGCATGGCCTCCAGGAGCTCAAGGCTCATCCCCCGTCAGGCACCCAGTGAGCCTCACAGACCAGACAACAGCAAGAAATAGTTATGATAAAAACAATGTGAGCCCGATCTGTGGCCCAGGACTCGGGAGGCAGAGGCAGGAGGATTTTAAGTTCAAGGCCATCCTCCTAATCTGCCTCATTGTTCTTCTCCTGCCTC
>NW_026009637.1:0-3286 GCF_001458135.2 Marmota marmota marmota
AGGATTAAGTTTAGGTCTAGGTATAGTGTTAATGTTTGGTCTAGGGTAGGATAAGGTTTAGACCTAGGGTTAGTGCTAGGATCAGAATAATGATCAGGTTTAGAATTAGGGTTTGGTATAGTGTTAGAGCTAGAGTGATGCCTTGGTTTAGGACTATTAATATTGTTATGTTTTGGTTAGCCTAAAGATTAGGAATAGATCTAGGGTTACCATTAGTGATTTTGTTTGGCTTAGAATAAGTGATAGCCTTAGACCTAGGGTTAGGGCTAGGGTTCGGTGTAGGGCTAGGGTTAAATCTGGAATTTGGACTCAGATTAGGTCTAGTTTTCATGTTAGGGTTAAGTAAATGGCTAATGTAAAAACTAGGGTTACTATTAGGTTTAGTTTTAGGGTTAGGATTAGGTGTAGGTGTAGTGTAAGTGTTAGGTTTAAGATTAGGATAATATTTAGAACTAGGGTTATTGTTAGGATCTGAGTAAGAATCAGAGTTTGTTTTAGGGTTAGGGTTAGGACTCAAATAAGGGTTTGGGTTAGTGTTAGGGTTTGGTTTAAGACGAGGGTTGTGTTTAGAGCTAGGGTGACTTTTAGGATATAAGTTAGTGTCAAGGTTAGTTTTAAGGTTAGGGTTATGACATGAATTAGGGCTAGGGTTACTGTTAGGGTTTTCTTTAAGTTTAGCATTGTGTTTAGATCTAGGGTGACTGTTAGTATATGAGTTAGGGTCAGTGTAAGTTTTAAAGCTAGGTTTAGGAATCCATTTAAGCCTAGAGATAGGTCTAGTTGTACTGTTAGGGTTTGGTTTAAGTTAAGGATTAGGGTTAGGGGTACTGCTCAATTTGGTTTTAGTCCTAGGTTTCGGGTTAGCACTAGTTATAGGATTACCATTAGGGTTAGGACTATTGTTAGTGTTATGCTATGCTTATGGTTAGAGTTAGATTTGAGGTTAGCATTAGATCTAGGGTTCAGGATAGGTCTAACGATAGGGCAAGGGGTAGGTCTAGAGTTAGGATTTTGGTAATGGATAGGTTTAGAAATAGGGATAGGTCTAGAACAAGCGTTAGAGTTAGTCATAGAGCTGGGGTTATGGTTAGTTTTAGGGATAGGGCTAAATTAGTGCTAGGATTAGGGCTAGGTTTAGTGTTCAGCTTAGAACTAGCATTAGGACTAGGGTTATGGTTGTCTTTAGGGTAACGGATGGCATTATGGTTAGGTTTAGAGTTAGGGTGAGGGTTAGAATTAGGGTTAGGGCTAGGGATTCAGTTAGGGATATGATTAAGGATAGGTTTAGGCTAGAATGAGTGAGAGGGTTTGTTGTAGGTTTAGTTCTAGAATTAGGGCTAGGGCTAATGTCAAGTCTAGTGTTTCAGTTGGGGGTAGATTTAGGGTTAGGTTTATGTCTAGGTCTAGTGTAAGTGTTAGGCTTCGGGAAAGGGTCAAGTTTACAGCTAGGTGTAGTTTTAGGGTCAGGATCAGGGTTATTGTTTGTTTTAGCTTAATGTTTAAGGATAGGGCTCAAATGAGCATTAGGGTTAGGGTTAGAGTAATGGATGGGGTTCAGAATAGGTTTAGAGGAATGGAGAAATTTCAGGTTAGCAAAAGGGTTAGGGTTAGGCCTAGAGTTAGCATTAGGATTAGGGTTATCATCAGAATAATATATAGGGTTAGAACTAGAATTAGGGCTAAGGTAATTCTTAAGATTAGGACTAGAGTTAGGCTTAGGATTTGGATTAGGGACTAGTAACCCTAGCTTAGGGTAGGGTCAGGGTGAGGTTTAGGGTAAAGGCTAGGTTTTGAGCTAGGATTAGTCCTAGGGTGAGGGTTAGGTTTAGTGTTAGGTCTAGGGTTAGGGTTAGGGTTATGTTCAGGGTTAGTTTTAGGGTTAGGGCTAGGGTTTTCATTAGGGTTAAGTTTAGGTTTGGTAAAACATTGGGTTAGATGTAAGTTTAGCTTTAGTGTTAAGGTTAGATTTAGGTTTATGTTTAGTTTTAGGGCTAGGTTACTGTTGGGTTTAGTGTTTAGGTTTAGGGCTACAGGAAGTTTAGTTTTAGGGTTACGTCTAGGTTTAGGTTAATGATTTGTATTAGGGTTTTGGTTAGGGTTAGGGCTAGGGTTATCATTAGGGTTAGGGATAGAGTTAAGGTAATGGATATGGTTAGATCTAGGGTTAGGGCTAGCATTAACTTTAGGATAAATCTAGGGTTAATGTTATGGTTAGGGATAGTCCTAGGGTTATGTTTAGGCTAAGGGTTAGGCTTTGAGCTAGGGTTAGGACTAAGGTGAGTCTTAGGGTTAGAGTTAGGGCTAGGATTAGAGTGAGGATTATGCTTAGGGTAGGTTTAGGCCTTGGATTAGACATAGGTTTTGTGTTAAGTCTAGGTCCTGGGGTTATTGCTATGGTTAATATAAGATCTAGGCTTCTAATTAGGTCTAGTTTTAGGGTTAGGGCTATGGCTAGGTCTAGTGTTAAATTTAGATTTTGGTATATGTTCGGGTTTACAGCTACGTTTAGTGTTATTGTCAGGGTCAGTGTTCTAGTAAGAGTTAGGGTTAGGGTGAAAGCCAGAATTAGGACTAGGTTTAGGTATAGGGGTAGAGTTAGTATTTGTTTTAGGTTAATGGTTATTGTTAGGGCTAGGACTAAGTAATTTTTTTTAGGTCTAGGGCTAGAGTTATCACTAGATTTTGGATTAGGTTTAGGTCTAGGAGTAGTGGTAGGTTACTGGTAGGGCTAGTTTCAGGTTTCGGTTTAGGGTTAGAGTTAGGTTTAGACTTATAATTAGTGTTATGGTCAGATTAAGGGTGAAGATTAGAGTTCAGATTGGGTTAGGGTTTGAGCTAGGAAGAGGGCTAGGATTAGGACTAGTAATAGGGTTAGTGTTTAGTTTAGGCTAAGTATTAGGATTAGGACTAAGTTTAGCATTATGGATATGTTTTGACTTAGCACATGGGATAATGTTAGAGATTGGGTTGGGGCTAGGATTAGGGTTAGGTTTAGGGCAAGGTTTAGGTTTAGGGTTAGGGTTAAATCTAGTTAGGGCTCGAATTAGGGCTATTTTTTGTGTTGGGTTATGGCTATTTCCAATGCAAGAACTACTGTTACAATTAGGGTTATTTTTAGGGTTCGTGTTTGGGCTTGGTCTTGTTTTGGTATTAGGTTTAGATTTAGGGTGATATATAGATCTAGGGTTAGTGTTTGGATAAAAGTTGGGTCAGGGTTAATTTTAGGCCTAGGACTCGAAATACAGCTAGGGTTATTGCTAGTTATAGTGGTAGAGTTTGATATATA
>NW_026009638.1:0-3286 GCF_001458135.2 Marmota marmota marmota
TTTTTTTTTTTTTTTTTTTTTTTGCCACATATGTTATTTTACAGTATAATTTTGCAAGTTTTACCATAAATTAGACATGATTAATGAATGTTGCTAGATTATGAGCCCAAATCCTTGATCTAATTAAATAACTAATTTGAAAACAAAGGTTGTGTTTAAATGAAACTTCCTATACCTCAAAGTAAATTATATGAAATTCCAGTTACTACAAGAAGAGTTTACATGCAAAATCTTCAGGGTGTAGGAGATAAAGGCTTTAATCTTCTAAATAATATCTAGCAGTTGTATAATGGTTTCTAATTTATATTTTGTGCCACATTAATGAATTTGATATACAAAATAATCCATCTAAGGAGCTACTATTATCTTTACTTGACAAAGTAAAAAGCAGATTCAAAATCTTGGTCAGTGTTATATAAATTATAAGTAATAGTGGTAGAACCAAACTTGGGTGATCCACCTTCATGTTTCAGATTATACTCATTATACATGACTGGATTATTGGAAATATTCATGTTCAAAAACATATGCAAGGTGATGGTCTTACTAAACAAATTGACATAGTGACTTTGAAACCTGATATACTATACCTGATTTGAGTGTCTCTGAAAAAGCATCTAAAGATGAAGAAATCCTGGGTATTATCATATTCTAACACTTCAGTACTATGGGAAATTAAAAGAAAAAGAGATATGGAATGACCTGACAATTGCCCTTAACTTTTAATTTTATATTGTTAAAAACCATAATGACACATACATATTCTGCTCTTGCAACTTACAACTTAGTGCTATCCTGAGATCCACAAATAATGATGGACATTTTTTTTACTGTGTGTCTTGTGTGAGTATAATTATATAGTTTCCTTAAGACAGAATGCACACAGGGCACCTTTGCTTAAATATATAGAAAGAATTTACAAGCTATTTTAAAAACTTACTTAAAGAAAATGAAATTAGTTTTGTTCCTCAATTGTTAGTAATTTGATTTTTGTTAAACATACTCCCCTAATAGTCTGAAGGAGACTTTTACCTTTCTAAATTCACCCAAGCTTTGCTCATGGATATTAGAGAACTTTCTAGTGCTGTTTGTCTGATGTGATTTCCACTGGCCTTTAGGAAAAGCATAAGCTTTTGCCTGGCATTCTCTCTTCCACACTTGCAGGTAGAATTGACACTGTACTTCATGGTGAAGTTCTGTCCTTGACAAAGAGGGAAAAGTTGTTTCATTCCCATGGTATGCTCAGTTATTTCTATTAGATTCTCCAACACTGAAGACTTAATTTTCTTAGTGGATGTATGCTAACCCTCTTTATTTTAGGAGTAGAAATAAAACCTAAAGCATTCAATCACATATCGAGGTGGGCCCCAGAGGAATGAATGACTCAGTTTCCACTTTAAATAATGAGAAGAAACTACCTTTTAAAATATCTTTATTTTTCTTACTCTTCCTTAGCCTCACCTTTGTCTCCTTTTAGCAGTCATGTAAGTAAAGTGTGGTTCAAAGAAAGAATGAACAAAACAGGATTCAACATTTAGTCAGAGGGGTCCTCACAAATTTGTATATCCCACTGTATTACAATTTATAGATGAAAGTTTGGAATCAAAAAATATAGTAACACACAGAGTGACTTCACCTGGATTCTTTTTCTGTGGATGCCTCCCTACTTGTGGTATTCTAAAGTTGTAGTTTCAATATACTTTTCCAGGATAAGCATAAAGAGGCAGACATGCACAAAATTCTAGGCTTCTAAAAGTAAAATTCTTCAAGTTGTTGTTAGAGTTGCTTTTGCTATGGTCAAAAATCCAATACAAAATTATCATTTTGTAAGATATTTTGGAAACCATCTAATTTTAGAAGTGAAGATGTCTGGTTGTACAGTTAAAATGCACTTGTAAAAAACTTCAAATTACAATGGCAACCATGATTCTTATATGCAAATTTACTTACTCAGAAAAAAAAATTGAATTTTGTGTCTACAATAATCAATTTTATAGGCATTGGGAGCCTTTTCTGGAAATGCACTTGCTGTGCTGATAGGTAGCATTGTATATGAAGTGTAGTGCTTTATGAGTATATCTGAAGCTATTTCAATTTTCATATTTAGTGTTGGAATGAGGAAAGGTGACTTGCTTTTGAAAACAGGTCTTTGAGGCTGATACCATATTCAGATAAATACTGTTGACTCTCTTGACAGGAGTCTTTCCAGCTTCAAAATACTTATTACCCTTTAGCCAATACAACAATTCTAAACAAAGTACCTGTTATCAAAAATATTGATTATTTCCCAAAATAATAATTAAACATATAATTATTTCCCCAAATAATTAGAATACCAGTGCTATTAGAGTTTTCTTTTGAGACAACATAGATTAATTTTCCTAGAAAACCCCATCTTTTCTGCTTCTGTGACAATGTACTTCAGCCATAGTTTAAATCAAGAATTTAGATGTTCAAGATCTGGTAATTTCACAATTTTTTCTTCTAATATTACAGATATGCAAAACCCTGCCCATATTATATCGGTATTATCAATCACCAGGTATTCTTCACCCTCCATTTTTGAGGAATCTCAATCTATGCCAGCTCTAGTGCTTACAGAAAGATGTCAGCATAAATCAGAAATATTATTTCTTAGTCTGGGAGTCAAATTCCTGAGACACACTGATCAAAGTGTGTCTACAAAGTTTTATGTTAAGAATGTTACTTTACCCTTAAACTTTCTACTGTAGCCTGTATAGAAACTGTTTTCATACAAACTCAGAGGAAAAACTTTAAGGAATATCAGGGAGAAAATGTATTTCAAACAGTTTTATAGATAGAAATGAGGTGGGAGGTGTTTTGTTTGTTTGTTTTTGGTTCCGGGATGAACTCAGGGACACTCAAGGACTGAGCCACATCCCCAATCCTATTTTGCATTTTATTTAGAGACAGGATCTCACTGAGTTGCTTAGTGCCTTGCTTTTTCTGAGGCTGGCTTTGAATTCACAATCCTCCTATCCTTGGCCTCCAGATCTGCTGGGATTACTGGTGTGTGCCACTCCACCCAACTGGGAATGAGGATTTTAAGCAAGAAGAATTAAGTGGAGATAACAAGGGAGAGTTTGTGTTTGGTCAATGGGTATTGACCAAAATTGTTTAAGTGCTATTCCAAAATGCCAAATAACTCTGGGTCTTTTTGAAGAAAAGACAAAAGATTTATTCTAGCCAGAGCCAAGGGAGCAGAATGCAGACAGTTCTGCAGCCCAAGATGCAGAGCTTTAGTGGGGCATGACTTAAAAGCCAA
>NW_026009639.1:0-3285 GCF_001458135.2 Marmota marmota marmota
CGTGTGTATATGATCCGTCACTTGATGCCAATACTTCTTGTTGTTATATTCAAGGATGCAGGAATGACATTGGAATCTAGGTCAAGTCTTTCAGGTTGATCCTGGAATCACTAAAAAAAAAAAAGATCTAAGCTTGACACTGGGGATGCTTCTCTGATCTTTTGACTCTTGTTATTAGAGGGTACTTTTGAAACTAGTCAGTTTCTTGATTTGTTGTTGAATTAAAGGGAAATGGGGATGTCAAGATGTGTTTATATTATTTATACATTTTTTTATTTGACATATCTGTTTTGAAAAATTCTTTGACTTTATTCAGGTTTGTGGAAAACTTTTATATAATTCTAACTTACCTGATCCATTTACCATTTCTGGGTCATATTTTTTATTTTAACATTTCAACATAAAAATTTTTTGAATTAGTGATTTATTTTCAGCAAAAAAGTATAATAATCCTGAGTCTTTTCTTTATTAATAATAGTAATCTTGCCACCATCACCAAAACTTAAAATAACAATGAACTCAAATTGAGTATCTGATTCCTTTGGCAAATATTGTGCCCTGACCTGAGGAGAGTGCAATTTTTAAGAGGACATAAAAATAGTAAAAAAAAAATCATGTAAATATCTGTTTATAATATGACCTTATATAGTCCTCAATCTGTGTAACAATTGTGCAATTTGTTATATTATTTGTTACACAGATTTAACAAATAATTGTGTTAGATGTATGAAATGTAACTTTCTCCTTGTGCTTTAGTAATATAAAGTTTGATTTTGTTTGGATACATCAAATGTGTTCATAGTCTTGCAAATCCTCGTACTTATTTTGTGATGATGTGGTAATTACTGTCAGGACTTTTCTTGATGATGATTAATAATTAGGGTCTCATCTAGCACTTCTCTTTCTAAAAGACCTTTATCAACATTAACATTATTGACTTTTTAATTGCACGAATTAAAACTAGAAATAGATGGTTATTAATGTTCTGTACTTTCAGTTCCTGGAGCTTAAAATAATGTTTGCTTTCGCAATTGCATTTAGCAAGTTTACATTTCTCTTCGTAAATGTGACTTTAACGGTGGCACCATAGTGAGTGGCTCGTTATTTTGTGCCCAGCCAGACTGCAGCAATATTTGGTTAAGGTTCACTTATTGCTTACACATATTTTATTAAAATCAGTAAAGTATAACATGTTAATCAATGAATCATTATCTTTCATATTGCTTTTCTAAAATCCATGAACAAACACAAGCTATGAGAAACAGAAAGTGTTCAACAACTAGCTATCAAAAAAAAAGATTAAATAAAATGTAGACATTTTGATTAAACAACCTCATAGAATTACAAACAAAATTAATCTCAAATAAGAAATAAAAGAAACTTAAGTAAGACAGAGTAAATACATTCTCCAATGAATGAATGAATGTCTTGGATATTCTAGCTCCAATTCATGTAATAATTGTGAGGAAATTGTTACACCATCCTTGCATAATATGGGAAAGTTTACTTAAACCCTTACAGGACAATCTGGCTATATGAACCTGAAAGAATGCTAATTTGGAGGTTATTTTAGCTGACAGTGAAACTAAATTACAAGGATAAATAATACAATCCACATGAGAAAAATCATAGTAAAAAATTAATAATAATTTTAAATCTTAACAAATACATTGGAATAGATTTTTGAAGGAATCACAAAGCACATGAATGGCTATATTTATCTACTGGGCATAGTTTTTAAGGTTATTCCATTTATTCCATTAGTACAGAGAAACATTAAAATTTACTCAACAAAGCAAATACATGTGAAACTATAAAGAAAATATTGGAAAAAACAATGACCAAAAGATATACGAAATTATTAAATTCATTTAGAATTATAAATAAGGAGTCTGTATTAGGGACTTTCCATAGTTTTACTATAGTAAGAAACCCCCCCCCCCCCAAACATACACACACACTTAAATGTTATAATAGCAAAGTTTATTTCTTGCTCATGTTACACGTTGCTATGAATCAAATGTGGCCCTGGGTATAATATATTCTGTATCTAGGATCCAGAGTGAAGGAAGAACTCTAAACTTATCTCTTGGAACTTTTGTACGGGTTTGGCTATCACATTCCTAGAAAGAGGCTTTGTATGTATAGGACTGAAGAGGGTCATGGATATTTTAAAGAAATATGATAACATGTTGCACAAAATGTTATAGATATATTTCAAAAGGTCTCAAATCCTGGGAAAGAAACTTTGTTCTCTGTGGTGAGCCGCTTCTGCCGTTTATGTAAATTATGGTCACCATTACATGATGGCACTGGCTCCGCTGTGGTCTGTGACAAACAACTCCTTGTTTGGGAGAGTTGGCGCATGACTTTTCATCACTCTATGAGAAAGCTCCACGTGGCTGCTTTGCATTGGGGCTTGAGATGCTTTATTAAGGCTGGGAGGGGCATCCGAGGAAAGAAGAAGAACTATCAGGGGCCTGAATAAAAGCTGCTGAAAGAAGATTCTTGGGTTGCGTCTTTCTTGCGGGCAAGAAGTCGCGACAAGAGGGGGCGCAACAGTTCTCTACATGACAGTCCCCCAAATTACAATATTATTGTGAATTCCTCAAAGATCTCATGTTATCTAAAGGACCAAGGCAGTCAGTTTGGATAGAAAAAGTTATAGCAATGCTATTGGAGACCATATATACAAACTATGTAAAAATCAATAATACTTGTATTTCTGATAGTTGAAGACCATTAGTTTAAAAAAAAAAGTGCCTCAAGTGAAATAAGCCAGTCTCAAAGAAACAAACAAATAAACAAAAAACAAAAAAAAAACAAAGGCCAAATGGTCTTTCTAATACATGGATGCTAACACACAATAAAGTGACAGGGAGAATAGAAGTTCATTGGATTAGATAAATGGAAATGAAGGGAAGGGAGGGAGGATGGGAATAGGAAAGACAGGAAAATGAATCAGACATAACTTTCCTATGTTCATAAATGATACACGACCAGTGAAACTCCACATCACGTATAACCACAACAATGGGATCCTAATTAGGATGAGTTATACTCTGAGTGTAGAATATGTCAAAATACACCCTATTGTCATGCATATCTGAAAGAACAAATACATTTTTAAATGCCTCAAGGGAAGAGGACTATGTGTCTTATCAAGAAAATCATACTGTAAAGTTGTTGGGCCACTCCGGAAAACATATACATAGTAACTAGCCCGGGAATCAAGTAGCTAAAATTCATACATCAAAAACACAGAGTCTACAAAGAAAAGCTGGT
>NW_026009640.1:0-8978 GCF_001458135.2 Marmota marmota marmota
GAGTGGGGGGAGAGAAAGGGACAGAGAAGGGAAAGCATATGGAAATGGTAGGAGACCCTCAATGTAACACAAAATTACATATAAGAGGTTGTGAGGGGAAAGGGGGAGGGAGGAAGAGAACTGAACAACAGCAGATGAGGTAGAGAGGGAGATGGGAGGGGAGGGGGGATAGTAGGGGATAGGAAAAGTAGTGGAATACAACAGTCACTAATATGACATTATGTAAAAGCATGGATGTGTAACTGATGGGATTCTGCAATTTTTATTTGGGGTAAAAATGGGAGTTCATAACCCACTTGTATCAAATGTATGAAAAGTGATGTCATGAGCTTTGTAATGTTTTGAACAACCAATTAAATAAATAAATAAATAAATAAATAAATAAATAAATAAAAATAATAAATTTAAAAATAGTTTTGGTTTAGGGTAAAGGTTAGTTTTTGAGCTAGGGTTAGTCCTAGGATGAGATTTAGGTTTAGTGTTAGGTCTAGGGTTAGGGTTAGGGTTATGGTCAGGGTTAGGTTTAGGGCTAGGGCTAGGGTTTTCATTAGGGTTAGGGTTAGGTTTAGGGGAATATATTGGGTTAGATGTAAGGTTAGTTTTAGTGTTAAGGTTTGATTTAGGGTTAAGTTTAGTTTTAGGGCTAGGTTTACTTTTGGGTTTAGGGTAAAGGTTAGAGTTTGAGTTAAGGTAAGGGCTACAGCAAAGGTTATGTTTAGGGTTAGGTCTAGGTCTAGGTTTATGATTTGTATTAGCTTTTGGTTAGGGTTAGACCTAGTGTTATCATTAGGGTTAGGGTTATATTTAAGGTAATGGATAGGGTTAAAGCTAGGGTTAGGTCTAGGGTTAAAGTTAGGATTCGGGCTAGGGTTACACTTATAGTTAGGGATAGTTCTAGGGTTATGTTTAGGCTAAGGGTTAGGCTTTGAGCTAGGGTTAGGACTAAAGTGTGGGTTAACGTTATGGTTAGGGCTAGGGTTAGGGTGAGGATTATGCTTAGGGTAGGTATAGGCCTCGGATTAGAGTAAGGTTTGGTGTTAGGTTTAGGCCTAGCGTTAGTGCTATGGTTAATGTAAGATCTAGGGTTCTAATTAGGGCTAGTTTTAGGGTTAGGGCTATGGATAGGTCCAGTGTTAAATTTAGATTTTGATTTAGGTTCAGGTATAGAGCTAGGTTTAGTGTTAGTGTCAGGGTCAGTGTTCAAGTCAGTGTTAGGGTTAGGGGGAAAGCCAGAATTAGGACTAGGTTTAGGTATAGGGGTAGGGTTAGTGTTTGTTTCAGGTTAATGGTTATTGTTAGGACTAGGACTACATTTAGTTTTAGGTCTAGGTCTAGAGTTATTGCTAGATTTAGGATTAGGTTTAGGTCTAGAACTAGTGTTAGGGTTAGGTTTGGGTATAAGATTACTTGTAGGGCTAGTTTCAGGTTTCAGTTTAGGGTTAGATTCAGGTTTAGACCTATAATTAGTGTTAGGGTCAGAATAAGGGTGAAGTTTAGCGTTAGGTTTTGGGTTAGGGTTAGAGCTAGGACAAGGGCTAGGATTAGGACTAGGTTTAGGTATAGGGTAGGGCTAGGATTAGGATAGGGTTAGTGTTTGGTTTAGGCTAAGTATTAGGATTAGGACTAGGTTTAGCATTATGGATAGGTTTTGGCTTATCATAAGGGATTGGGTTAGAGCTAGGGTTAGGGCTATGTATAGGGTTTGGTTTAGGGCTAGAGTTAGGGTTAAGGGTAGGGTTAAATGTAGTTAGGGCTCGGATTAGGGTTATTTTGTGTTAGGGTTAGGGCTATTTCCAATGTAATAACTAGGGTTACAATTAGGGTTAGTTTTAGGGTTAGGATTTGGGCTAGGGTTAGCATTAGTGTCAGGGTTTATGTTTAAAGTAACAGATAAAGTTAGATCTAGGATTTGGGCTATGGTTACAGTTAGGATTTGGGCTAAGATTAGGGTTAGGGTTAGGTCTAGGGTTATGCTTAGGGTAAAGGTTAGAGTTTGAGCTAGGATAAGGACTATGGCAATCATTAGGGTAGGGTTTGGTTAGGTTAATGTTAGGATTGCGCTTAGGGCTAGGTTTAGGGCTATGTTTTAGGTGAGGTTCATAGCTAGCATTAGGGCTATGGGTAATGTAAGAGCTAGGGTTATAGTTATGGCTAGATTAAGGGTTAGGGTTATGGATAAATCCTGTGTTAGTTTTAGGTTTGGGGTAGGATAAGATTTAGAGCTAGGGTTTATGTTAAGGTAAGGGTTAGTGTTCAGGTTAGTATTGGATTTAGTGTTTGGGCCAGAATTAGAACCAGGTTTACATCTAGGGGTAGGGTTAGTCTTTGTGTTATGTTAATGGTTATTGTTCAAACTAGGGCTAGAATCATGGCTATATTTAGAATTGATTTTAGGTCTAGTGCTAGTGTTACAGTTAAGTTTAGGTATATTTTTACCGGTAGGGCTTGTGTTAGGGTTTAGTTTAGCATTAGGGTCAGGCTTATTCCTAGGGTTAGTGTTAGGGTCAGAATAAGGGTCAGGGTTAGGCTTAGACATTGGGTTAGGGTTAGAGATAGAATGAGATCTAGGGTTAGGACTAGCAATAGAGTTAAGGTTTGGAGTAGGTTAACAATTAGGGTTAGAACTAGGATAGCATTAGGGTGAGGGTTTGACTTAAGGTAAGGGATAAGTTTAAAGCTAGGGTTAGGGTTAGGATTAGGGCAAGGGTTAAAGCTAGAGTTAGGGCTCAGACTAGGGCTTGGTTTTGTGTTAGGGTTAGTGCTATGGCTAATGTAAGAACTGGTTTTATGCTTATGGCTAGGGTTAGGGTTAGGGCTAGGTATAGTGTTTGGGTTAGGTTTAGGGTTAGGGTGATATTTAGAGTTAGGGTTAGTTTTAGGTTCAGAGTCAGGGTCAATATTAGTTGTAGCTTAGGATTAGGGCTAGGTAGAGCATTAGGATTTGGTTTAGGTTAAAGTTTAGTATTACAGCGGCCATAGCTCAGTTTTGTTTGAGGGCTATGGCTAGGCTTAGGGCAAGTTTTCAAATTAGCATTAGGGTTAGGGCTAGTGTTAGGGTGAGATTTATGTTTAGGGTTAGGGTTAGATTTAGAGTTAGGGTTAGATCTAGGTTTATGGCTAGGCCTAAGTTTAGGGCTATGTTTGGGCTAGGGTTAGGGCTAGGCTTTGGCTTAGAAAGGGATAAGTTTAGAACTAGGGATAGGGGTAAGGCGAGAATTATAGTTAGTCTTAGGGCTAGTGATATGGTTAGGTTTAGGATTAGGGCTAAATTAGTGATAGGATTAGAGCTATGGTTAGTATTAGGACTAGGCTTTGGTTTAGGGTTAGGGTTAGGATTAGGGTTAGTGTATATTATGATGTTATAGCTAGGTTTAGGCATAGGGTGAAGTTTAAATTTAGGATTAGGGCTTTTGTTCAGGTTAGGGTTAGGATTAAGGCTAAGTTTATGGCCAGGATTAAGGCT
Organism: Marmota marmota marmota; assembly: GCF_001458135.2. NCBI lineage: Eukaryota > Metazoa > Chordata > Mammalia > Rodentia > Sciuridae > Marmota > Marmota marmota. The sequence goes on from NW_026009640.1 coordinate 3,464, forward strand.
ACGATTTTTGATAAGGTTAGGTCTAGCATTAGGACTAGGGATAAGGTCAGGTTTAGTGTTATGGTTAGGGAAAGTTTTAGGGTTTAGTTTATGGTTAATTAGAGTGTAAGGATTAGGTTAAGGGTTAGGTTCAGTTTTAGATAGGAGTATTATTAGGGTCAGTAAAAGGGTTAGGGTTCATTTAGGTTAAGGTTTAAATTTAGGGCTCAAATTAGGATTAGGGGTAGGTTTAGGGTTAGGGTAATGGATATGGTTAGGTTTATTTTTCAGGTTAGGTTTAGGTAATAGTGTTAGAATTATGGATAGTGTTAGGGTTATCCTAGGGTTAGCATTAGGGTTAGGTTTATGGTTAAGGTAATGAATATGATTAGAGCTAGGGTTAGGGCTAGGGTTAGGTTTAGGATTAAGGCTAGGGTTAGGATTAGGTTTAGGGTAAGTGTTAGGGCTAGGGTTAAATCTAGGGTTAGGGCTCAGATTAGGGCTAGGTTATAGATTAGGTTATGGCTTATGTAGGTCTATGGCTAATGTAAGAATTAGCATTACGATTAGGGCTAGATTTAAGGTTAGGGTTAGGGCAAGGTCTAGTGTTAGGATTAGGTTTAGTTTTAGGGTGATGATTTGAGATAGAGTAAGTGAGAGGGTCAGAGTCCGGGTCAGTGTCAGTTTTAGGGTTAGGGATAACATTCAAATTAGAGCTAGGGTTAAGAGTAGGTGTAGGGTTAGGTTTTGCGTTAAAGTTAGAACAAGAATTAGGGCTAGGGCTAATGTCAGGTATACAGTTACATTTAGGTTAGGATTAGCATTAGGGCTATGGCTCAGTTTTGTTTTAGGTCTAGGGCTTGGGTTAGGGCTAATTATTGGATTAGTGATAGTGTCAGGGCTAGTGGTAGGGTGAGGTTTAGGCTTAGGGTAAGGGTTACATTTAGAATTATGGTTATATCTAGGGTTAGGGTTAGGGCTAAGTTTAGGGCTAGTATTAGGATTACAGTAACAGATAAAGTTAGTACTAGAAATAGGTCTAGCTCGAGATTTAGAGTTAGTATTAGGGCTAGGGTTAGAGTAAGGGTTATATGTAGCTACAATTAGGGCTAGGATTAGAACTAGGTAACTGTTATGGTTATGCGTAGTGTTAGGGCTCGGGTTAGGGTTAGTGATAGTGTTAGGGTTAGGGTTAGGATTAGGTGAAGGGATGTGGTTATACCTAGGTTCAGAACTAGGGCGAGGGTTGAAATTAGGGATTGGGCTAGGGTTAGGTTTCAGATTAGGATTAAGGCTAGGTTTAGGCCTAGGATGAGGGCTAGGGTTTGTGTTAGGTTTAGGGCAAGAATTAGGTTGATTGCTAATGTCAGGTCTATGGTTTGGTTAGGGATAGTGTGACGCTTAGTTTTATATCTATGTCTTGTGTAAGGGTTAGGTTTAGGGTACGGGTCAGGTTTAGAGCTAGGTGTATTATTAGAGTCAGTGTCTTGTTCAGAGTTTGGTTTGGGTTATGGTTTAGGTTTAGTGCTGAAATTAGTGTTAGTGTTAGGGTTAGTGTTAGTGTTAGAGTAATTGATAGAGTTAGGTTTAGGTATTGGATATTGTTAGTGTTAGTGAAAGGTTTAGGTTTAGGCCTAGGGTTAGCATTTGGGTTAGGCTTATGTTTAGGGTTAGGGTCAGCTTTAAACCTAGGGTTAGAGTTAGGGTCAGAATAAGGATCAGATCTAGGGTTAGAGTTTGGATTAGGGTTAGAGCTAGAATGACCGCTAGGGTTAGGATTAGTATTAGAGTTATTGTTTGGGATAGGCTAAGGATTAGGGTTAGGAGTAGGGTAGCATTAGAATGAAAATTTGGCTCAGGGTAAGGGACAGGGTTAGAGCTAGGGTTGAGGATAGTATTAGGGTTAGGGATAGGGCTAGGGTTAAAGTTAGGTTTAGGTTTAAAGCTAGGTTTAGGTCTCAAATTAGGGCTAGGTTTTCTGTTAGGGCAGGGCCATGGCTAATTTAAGAACTAGAGTTCCAATTAGGTTATTTTTAGGTTTAGGCTTATGGTTAGGGTGATGTTTAGAGCTAGGGTTATTGTTAGGGTCCGAGTCAGAGTCAGTGTAAGTTCTACAGTTAGAACTAGGACTTGAATTAATGCTAGGGTTAGGGCTAGCTATAGGGTTAGGGTTTCATTTAGTGTAAGGTTTCGTGTTAAGCCAATGACTCAGTTTTATTTTGTGCTAGGGCTAAGGTTAGAGCTAGTTTTCCAATTAACATTAGGCATAGGGCTTGTGTTAGAGTAAGGTTTAGGCTTAGAGTTAGGGTTAGATTTAGTTAGGATTAGATCTAGGTTTAGGGCTAGGGCAAAAGTTAGGGATAGGGTTGGGGCTAGGCTTAGAGATAGGGTTTGGGTTACTATAAGGGATAGGTTTAAAACTAGGGATAGATCTACAGTGACAGTTAGAGTTAGTCTTAGGGCTAGGGTTAGGTTTAGGTCAAAATTAATACAAGGGTTAGCACTTGGATTAGTGTTAGGGCTAGGCTTAGTTTTAGGGCTAGGTTTAGAGTTACGGTTAGGACTAGGCTAGGTTAAGTGCTAGGATTAAGGCTCGGTTTTGTGTTAGGCTTAGGGCTAGGATTAGGGCTAGGGCTAATGTCAGGTCTAGGTTTATGGTTAGGGTTAGTTTTAGGGTGAGGTTTATGTTTATGGCTAGTTCTAATGTGTTAGGTTGAGGGTTAGGGTCAGTTTTAGAGATAGGGTTATTATTAGATTCCTGGTAACAGTTATGGTTTGGATCAGGTTAAGGTTATGGGTTAGGGCCCTAATTAGCATTAGGTTTAGGGCTAAGGTTAGAATAATGGTTATGGTTAGGTTTAGGGTTTAGGTTAGGTTTAGGATAATGGATAAATTTAGGGTTAGAGATAGGGTTAGGGTTATTCTAGAGTTAGCATTAGGGTTAGGGTTAGAGTTAGGGTAACGGATAGGGTTAGAGCTAGGGTTAGGTCTAGGTTTATGCTTAAGATTAAGGCTAGCGTTAGGTTTAGTGTTAGGGCAAGTTTTAGGGTTAGGTTTAGGTTTAGGATAATGTTTAGCTCTAGGGCCAGGATTAGGTTTAGGGTTAAAAGGAGGTGTAGGGCTCCAATTAGGGCTATGTTTTGGATTAGGTTATGGCTAGGGTTAGGGCTACAGCTAATGTAAGAACTAGGGTTATGATTAGGGCTACTTTTATCATTAGATTTAGCGCTATGTCTAGTTTTAGGGTTAGGTTTATTTTTAGGGTGATGTTAGAGGTAGGGTTAGTTGCAGGGTCAGAATCAGGGTGAAGATTAGATTTAGGATTAGGATAGGACAGGAATTAGGTCTGGGGTTAGGGCCAGGTGTTAGGTTAAGATTTGGTTTAGGTTAAAGTTTAGGGTTAGGGTTATGCCTGGGTTTTGTTTTAGGGCTAGAACTAGGTTAGGGCTAGTTTTAGAATTAGCATTAGTGTTAGGGCTAATGTTAGTGTGAGTTTTATGGTTAGGTTTAGGATTAGATTTAGAGTTATGGTTAGATCAAAGGTTAGGGCTAGGGCTAGGGTTAGGGCTAAGGTTAAGGCAAGTGTTAGGGTTATGGTAAGGGATAGAGTTAGAACTAGGAATAGGGCTAGGTGGGAGTTGGAGTTAGTCTTAGTGCTAGTGTTAGGGATAGGGTTAGGGCTAAATTAGGGCTAGGCAGGTCTAGGGTTAGTTGTAGATTTAGGTTTAGGGCTAGGGTTAGGGTTAGTTTTAGGGGAAGGGTTGGGCTTATAGCTTGGTTCAGGACTAGGCCCGGGATAAAATTAGGGGTAGGGCTAAGTTAGGATACAGGTTAGGGTCAAGGCTAGGTTTAGTGCTAGGTTGAGGGCTAGCATTTGTGTTAGGGTTATGACAAGTATTAGGGCTAGGGCTAATATCATGTCTAGGTTTATGGTTAGGGATAGTTTTAGGGTAAGGTTTATGGCTACATCTAGTGTCAGAGTTAGGTTTATGGTAAGGTTCAGGTTTAGAGCTAAGAGTATTAAAATGGTCAGGGTCAGGTTTTGGGTTGGGTTTGGTTAAGGTTTAGGGTTAGGACTCAATGTAGCGTTATGGGTAGAGTTAGGATTAGGGTAATGGATCGGGTTAGTTTTATGCTTCAGGTTAGGTTTAGGGTTCAGATTAGGTTTAGGGTGATGGATAAGGTTAGGGTTAGGCCTAGGGTTAGCATTAGGTTTATGATTATCATTAGGGAAATTGATAGGGTTAGAGCTAGTGTTAGGGATAGAGTTATGGTTAGGATTATGGCTAAAGTTAGGGTTGGCATTAGGGTTAAGGCTAGGGTGCTGGGGTCCTGCCCTAGCGGTGTCCAGGGAGTCCTGAAGGATGAGTGGCATCAGCGAAAAAATGAGACATATCGTTCCATTGGAGCAATCTCCAGAGAGAGAGAGCTAATGCAGCTTTCTCTGGGTCATCTTTTATTACAATTTTTCTCATCATTATAGATTCAGAATATGTCAATGATTATATAATTTACAACTTTTGCCAAGACATGACATTTCCTTAACCATGATTGGGGGTACAAAAAATGTAACATTAATTTACATTTTTCCAGGATATGACCTTCAGTTATGTAATTATTAAAAGTACAGAATCATTAATAAAATACGTCACTAATTTACATTTTTCAGATTTTCCCAAGGTTTAATATTTTCTCCAAGATATGCTATTTTCTTATTAACTAATGCCAAACTATGTAACCAGACTCTAAGTCTCCTAACCAATCATTAACCTAAAGTACACTTTTACTTTATTTCTAATCTAAAATTCCCATCTAAAAAAGTCCCCTTAAATCCTATATTTAAAACATCCTAAAGTTTATAAATCATTCTTAAAACATATCAGAAACCTATACAACTAAAATCTTAAGAATTTCTAAACTTAAGAATCTAAATAAAATAATATTTCTAACATTATTCTAAAACTGTGTCTTATAAAGCTATTTTAATTAATTCCTAAATTTATTCTCATAAAACTGGTTGAGCTGCTTTCTCAAAGAATTTCTTTGTTTCTCAGTCAAGGTGCACTAGTTCTCATATCTTTATAATCTTTCTCAATAGAAAATAAGTTCTAAACATCAATCCACTTTCCACTATGCTCCTCATATATCGCTATGTAAAGTAAGAAAGTGTTTATAAAAAGAATATATCTTTATATGTTTTAACTTTCCTAAGTGTATAATATAACTTTCCTTAATCCAAAAATGAGACTGTATGTGGTGAACTTTATAAAATAAGCATAATGATTAGATTTTCTAAGAGGCCGGAAATATGGGCTTGGGTTCTAGTTGATATAATCAATGTGGTGCCTAAAATTCTCATGACCTTTCAAAGGATAATTGTTGCCCATTATCAGGTTTGTCCACAATGTACTGAGTTAGAAGAACAGTCTTCTACTTTGTCCTTGATATGCTGAGGGGTAGTAGAACAGCCTCCAAGGCATGAACTACCTGTTATGTTCTAGCCATCTGAAATTTAATTTGTTTGGCATTTAACATA
>NW_026009640.1:11137-22736 GCF_001458135.2 Marmota marmota marmota
TTAGGGCTAGTTGTAGGGTTAGGGTTATAGCTAGGTGTAGAGTTAGGTTTAGGTTTTCATTTAGGGTCAGGTTTAGAGAGGTTTAGTGTTAAAGGGAGGGTCATTGTTCATCAGAGATAGAGTTAAGGTTAAAGCCAGAATTAGGATTAGGTTTATGTCTAGGATTAGGTTTAGTCTTTGCTTTAGGTTAAAGCTTATTGTTAGGGCTAGGGCTGGGTTATTTTCTTAGTTCTAGGGCTAGATTTAAGGCTAGATTTAGAATTATGTTTAGGTCTAGGGCTTGTGATAGTGTTAGGCTTAGGTGTAAATATTGGTAGGGCTAGTGTTAGGGTATGGTCTAGGTTTAGGGTCAGGTTTAAACCTAGGGTTTGTGTTATGGTCAGAATAAGGGTCAGTGTAAGGGATAGGTTTGGGTTTGGGATAGGGTTAGAGCTAGAATGAGGGCTAGGTTTAGGACTATTAATTGAGTTAGGGTTTTTGTTAGCCTTAGGATTAGGGATAGGTGTAGGGTTACCATTAGGGTTAGCATTTTGCTTACAGTTAGAGATAGGATTAGAGCTTGTTAGGGGTAGCATTTGGGGTATGGTTAAAGCTGGGTTTAGGGTTCAGTTAGGGATAGATTTTTCTGTTAGGTTTAGGGCTAAGGTTAGGGCAATGGCTAATATAAGAACGAGGGTTAAAATTAGGGTTTTATTTAGGGTTCGTTTTAGGGGTTAGACCTCTAGTGTTAGGGTTAGTTTTAAGGTTATGTTAATATTTAGAGCTAGGATTAGTATTAGAATAGGAGTCATGGTCAGAGTTAGTTTTAGAGTTAGGGATAGGACTCAAATAAGGGCTAGGGTTACTGTTAGGTTTCAGTTTAAGTTTAGAGTGGTGTTTAAAGCCTGGGTGTGTTTTAGGATATGAGTCATGGTTAGGGTTAGTTTAAGGTTATGGTTAGGACTCTAATTAGGGCTAGGGTTATGTCTAGTTGTAGTGTTAGGGTTTGGTTTATGTTAAGGTTTAGGTTAGGGCTACTGCTCAGTTTTGTTTTAGTCCTAGTGTTAGGGTTAGGGCTACTTTTATGATTAGCATTAGGGTTAGGTCCATTTATAGTGTTAGGCTTAGGCTTAGTGTTAGGGTTACATTTAGAGTTAGGATTAGACCTAGGGTTAGGGCTAGGACTAAGGATAGGGCAAGGGTTAGGGCTAGGGTTAGGGTTATGGTATGGAATAGGGTTAGATCTAGGGATAGGGTTAGTGAAATAATTAGAGGTAGTCTTAGGGATAGGGTTAGGGTTAGGAATATAGGTAAAAATTAGGGGTAGGATTAGGGCTAGGATTAGTGTTCAGCTTAGGCCTATCATTAAGGTTAGGGTTAGGGTTACGGTTAAGTTTAGGATAAGGGATGGTGTTGTAGCTAGTTTTAGAGGTAGGTTGGGGGTTAGAGTTAAGGTTAGGGGTAGGGTTAGTGTTAAGGTTATGATTAAGGATAGGTTAGAGCTAGGATGAGGGCTAGTGTTTGTTTTAGTATTAGGGCTAGGATTAGGGCTAGGGCTAACATCAGGTCTAGGGGTATGGTTAAAGATAGTTTTAGGGTTAGGTTTATGGCTATGTCTAATGTAAGTGTTAGGTTTAGAGTAAGGTCAAGTTTAGAGCTAGGGGAATTAGGGTCAGGGTTAGGCTTTGGTTTAGGTCAGGATTTAGGTTTAGGGCTCAAACTAGCATTAGGTTTATGGTAAGGGTAATGATAGGGTTTGGTTTAGGGTTCAGGTTAGGTTTAAGGTAATTCATAGGGTTTGGGTTATCGATAGGGTTAAGGTTAGGCCTAGGGTTCACATTTGGGTAAGAGTTATGTTTAGGGTAATAGATAGGGTTAGAGCTAAGTTTAGAGCTAGGGTTATGGTTAGGAATAGGTCTTGAGTTAGGGTTAGGGTTAGTGTTAGAACTAGAGTAGGTTTAGGGTTATGTTTAGCATAAGGATTAGGTATTGAGCTAAGGTTAGGGCTAGTGTGTGGGTTAGGTTTATGGTTAGGTCTAGGGATAAGATTATGGTAGTTTAGAGTTAGGGTTAGGGTTAGGGTTATCATTAATTTTAGGTTTCGAGTAATGAATACAGATCTTAGTTAGATATAGGATTAGGGTTAGGGTTATATTTTGGGCTATGTTTAGGGTTTAGGTTTATGGTAAGGGTTATGGTTTGAGCTAGTGTTAGGGTTATGGTGAGTGTTACATTTAGGGTTATATCTATTTCCCGTTAGGGTTAAGGTTAGCGTTAGGGTTCGGGCTATGATTTTCAATAGGTTTAATGTTAGGGTTAGGGTAATGGGTAGGTTTAGAGCTAGGTTTAGGGATAAGTTTAAGTATAGGGTTAGGGCTAAGTTTAGGGTTAGAGTTTGGTATAGGTCTAGGTGTATGTTTATTGTAAGGTTCAGGCTTTGAACTATGGTTAGGGTTAGGTTTAGGTTTAGGGTTAGGGTTTAGCTCGTTTTAGGTCTCGGAATAGGGCTAGTTTTTGTGTTAGAGTGAAGGCTAAGGTTAGGGAAGTGTCTAATATAAACTAGGGTTACAATTATGATTAGTTTTAGGGTTAGGGTTAGGGGTATTTCTATTGTTAGGGTTAGGGTGATATTTATAGCTATGGTTAGTGTTAGAATATGATTCATGGTCAAGGTTAGTTTTAGGGTTAGGTTTAGGACTCAAATTAGGGCTAGGTTTATTGTTAGGGTTTGGTTTAAATTTATGGTTTTGTAGAGATAGGGTGAGTGTTAGGATATGAATCAGAATCAGTGTTATTTTAAAGGTTAGAATTAGGACTCAAATTAGGGCTAGGGTTTAGTCTAGGTGTAGTGTTAGAATTTGGTTTAAGTTAAGGTTTAGGTTTTGGCCTCTTGCTTGGTTTTGTTTTAGTGCTACAGTTAGGGTTAGGACTAGTTTTATGATTAGCATTAGGGTTAGGGCTAGGGCTATGGTGTGGGTTAGGATTAAGGATAGGTTTAAGGTTAGGATTAGGTCTGGGTTTTGTGTTAGGTTTAGGGCAAGAATTAGGGCTAGGGCTAATATCTGGTCTAGGGTTACAGTTAGGGATAGTTTAGAGTTAGGTTTAGAAAAAGGGTCTGGTTTAGAGCTGGGAGTATTATTAGAGTGAGGGTCAGGTTTGGGGTTTGGGTTAGGTTAAGGATTAGGTTAAAGTCTCAAGTTAACATTAGGTTATACTTAGCGTTAGGGTAAAGGATGGGGTTAGGACTAGGGTTCAGGTTAGTTTTAGGGTAATGGATATGTTTAGGTTTTGCAATAGGTTTAGGGTGAGGCCAAGGGTAAGTATTAGGTTTAAGGTTATCATTAAGGTTAATTTATAGAGTTAGAGCTACTGTTAGGGCTAGGGTTATGATTAGGGTTAGAGTTAGGGTTAGGGTTAAGCTTAGGGCTAGGTTTAGGGTTAGGATTAGGATAAGGGTACGGTTTAGGGTTTGAGCTAGGGTTAGTTCTAGGGCTAGGGTTAGGTTTAGGGTTATGGTTATGGTTAGTGTTAGAGTTAGGGCTAGGGTTAACATTAGTTTTTTGGGGTAATTGATAGGGTTAAGTGTCAGGTTAGAGTTAGGTTTAGTTTTAGGGTTAGGGAAGGGTTAGGTTTAGGATAATGGGTAGGATTTGAGCTATGGTTAGGGTTAGGTTTAGGGTTAGGTTTCCAGTTAGTTCTAGGGTTAAGTTTATGTTTAGGGTTAGTGTGGGTTTAGGTTTAGGTCTAGGATTATCATTAGGGTTAGGGTTAGGGTTTGGGTAATATGTAGGGTTCAATCTAGTGTTAGGGCTAGGGTTAAGTTTAGGATTAGGGCTAGGTTTAGGGTTAGAATTAGGCCTTGGTTTAGTGTTATGGTTAGGTTAAGGGTAAAGATTAGGGATCAAGCAAGGGTTATGGCTAGTGTGAGTGTTAAGTTAAAGTCAGGGCTATGGTAGGTTTAAGGTTAGGGATAGGGATAAGGTTAGCATTAGGTTTAGGGTTATGGTTAGGGTGATGTATAGAGTTAGAGCTAGGATTATGGTGATATTTAGGGTTTGGGCTAGGGTTATGTTTAGGGTAAGGTTTAGGTTTTGAGCTTGGGTTAGGGCTAGGGCGAAGGTTATGGTTAGGGTTAGGGCTAGGTTTAAGTTTAGGGTTATGATTAGGGTTAGGTTTAGGGCTACAATTAGGGCTAGGTTTTGTGTGAAGTTTAGGGCTAATGTTAGGTTTATGGGTAATCTAAGAGCTAGGGTTATGGTTAGGGCTAGTTTTAGGGTTAGTCTAGTGTTAGGGTTAGTTTTGAGGTTAGGATAAGATTTAGAGTTAGGGTTTGTGTTAGGGTAAGGGTCAGTGTTCGAGTTAGGGTTTGTTTTAGGTTTACAGCCATAATTAGGACTAGGGTTAAGTGTAGGGTGATTTAGTGTTTGGGTTAGGTTAAGGGTTATTGTTAGGTCGAGGGCTAGAGTTATGCTATATTTAGGATTAGATTTAGGTCTAGGGCTAATGTTAGTGTAGATTTAGGTATAGGTTTACCAGTAGGGCTAGTGTTAGTTTTCGGTTTAGGGATAGGGTCAAGTTTAAACCAAGGTTTAGTGTTAGGGTCAGAATAAGGTTCATGGTTAGGGTTAGAGTTGGGTTAAGTTTATAGCTAGAATGAGGGCTAGGGTTAGGACTAGTAATAGAGTTAGGGTTTGGGGGTATACTAAACATTAGGGTTAGGACTAGGGTAGCAATAGGGTGAAGGTTTGACTTAGTATACGGGATATGTTTAGAGCTAGGGCTAAGACCAGGGATAGGGCGAGGCTTAGGGCTAGGGTTAGGGTTACAGTTAGGATTAAGTCTAAGTTTAGGGCTAGAATTAGGGCTAGGTTTTGTGTTAGGGTCAGGGCTAGCATAAGGGCTAGGACTAGTGTCAGGTGTAGGCTTAGATTTAGGGATAGATTTAGGGTTATGGTTATGGCTAGGTATAGTGTAAGGGTTAGGTTAAGGTTTAGGGTATGATTTAGAGCTAGGGACGTTATTAGGGACAGATTCAGGGCTATGGTTTGAGTTAGGTTAGTGATTAAGTTTAGGGCTCAAATTAGCTTTAGTTTTATGGTTAGTGTTATGCATATGGTTGGGTTTAGGGTTCAGGTTAGGTTCAGGTTAATAGATAGGTTTAGGGTTAGGAATAGGTTTAGGGTTATCCTGAGGTTATCATTAGGGTATGGTTAGGGTAATGGATAGGGTTACTGCTAGGGTTAGAGATAGGGTTACAGTTAGGATTAGAGGTAGGGTAAGGTTTAGGGTTAGGGCAAGTTTTGAGGTTAGGGTTAGGTTTAGGGTAAGGGTTAGGGCTAGGGTTAGGGTTATGGTTACAGTTAAAGGTAGTGTTAAGTCTCTGATTAGTGCTTGTTTGGGGCTAAATGAGGGCTAGAATTAGGTCTAGGGTCTGTGTTAGGGTTAGGCCTAGTGTTAGGTTTAGGTTTAGGGATAGGGTTAGGTTTAGGGGAAGGGATAAATTTATAGATAAGTTTAGGGCTATATAGAAAATTAGAATTATGTTTAGGGCTAAGGTTATGGTTTTGGTTATTAATAAGGCTAGGTTTAGGGCTAGGTTGAGGGCTAGGGTTTGTTTTAGGGTTATGGCAAGAATTGGAGCTAGGGCTAGTGTCTGGTCTAGGGTTATGTTTAGGGACAGATTTAGGGTTAGGTTTATTGCTAGGTCTAGTGTAAGAATTAGGTTTAGAGTAAGGGTCAGGTTTAGAGCTAAATGTATTTTTAGGGTTAGGGTCAGGTTTAGGGTTTAGTTTAGTTTAGGATTTAGGGTTAGGGCTTGAATTAGAATTAGGTTAAGGTAAAGGTAATGAGACTGTTAGGTTTAGGGTTTAGGTTAGGTTTAGGGTAATTGATATGGTTAGAGTTAGCGATAGGTTCAGGGTTAGGCCTAGGGTTAGCATTAGGGTAAGGGTTATGATTAGGGTAATGGATAGGGTTAGAGCTAGGGTTAGGGCTAGGGTTATGGTTACTATTAGGCCTAGATTTAGGGTTAGGGTTAGGCTTAGGGTGCGGTTTAGGGATTGAGCTAGTGTTAGTTCACACTAGGGCAAGGGTTAGGTTTAGGATTATGCCTATGTTAGAGTTAGAGTTAGAGTTAGGGTCTGGATACTGTTAGTGTTAGGGCTAGGGTTATCATTAGGTTCAGGGTATTGGATAGGGTTAAATGTCAGGTTAGGTTAGGGTTAAGATGAGGGTTAATTTTAAGGTAATGTTTAGGGTTTGAGCTACGATTAGGTTAGGGTTAGGGTTAGGATTAGGGTAATGCATATGTTTATGGACTGCAATAGGTTTAGGGTTTGGCCTAGGGTTAGCGTTAAAGTCTCAGGTTTTCGCTAGGGTTAGGGCTAGGTTTTGGGTTATGATAAGTGATAGGTTTAGAACTATTAATAGAACTAGGGTGAGAGTTAAAGTTAGTCATAGGGCTAGAGTTGTGGTTACAGTTAAGGTTATGGCTAAATTAGGGCTAGGATTAGGGCTAGGGTTAGTGTTATGGTTAGGCCCAAGTTTATTTCTAGGATTAGCATTAGGATTAGGGTAGGGTAAGGTATGATGTTACAGCTAGGTTTAGGTCTAAGGTGAGTGTTAAAATTATGGTTACTGCTAAGGTTAAGTTTAGGGTTAGGTTTAAAGCTAGTGTTAGGCCTAGGATTAGGGCTACAGTTTGTGTTAGGGTTAGGGCAATCATTTGGACTAGGTTTAATATCAGGTCTAGGATTATGGTTAGGGAAAGTTTTAGGGATATGTTTATGGCTAGGTATAGTGTAAGGGTTAGGATGAGGGTTAGGGTCTTCTTTAGATCTAAGGGTATTATTAGGGTCAGTGTCATGTTTAGGGTTTGGTTTAGGTTAAGGTTGAGGGTTAGGGCTCCAATTAGCATTAGGTTTAAGGTTATACTTAGGTTAATAGATATGGTTAGGTTTAGGGTTCAGTTTACTTTTATGTAATGGATTGGTTAGGGTTACGTATAGTGCTAGAGTTGGGCCAGGGGTTAGCATTAGGGTTAGGGTTAAGGTTAAGGTAATGGATAGGGTTAGAACTAGGGTTAGGGTTAGGATTATGGTTAAGGTTAGGGCTAGGTTTATGATTAGGTTTAAAGATAGTGCAAGGATTAAATTTAGGGTTAGGTTTAGGGTAAGGTTTAAGGCTAAGTTTAGGGTTATTTATAGGGTTAAAGGTATGGTTTTGTCTCAGAGTAGGGCTAGTTTTTGGTTTATGTTAGAGCAAGTGTTAGGGACAAGGCTAATATAAGAACTAGGATTATGATTAGGGCTAGTTTTAGAGTTAGCATTAGGGATAAGTCAAGTTTTAGGATTAGATTTAGGTTTAGGGTGATGTTTTCAACTAGGGTTAATGTTAGGGTCAGAGTCAGGATCAGGGTTCATTTTAGGGTTAGGGATAGGACTCAAATTAGGGGTAGGCTTAGGGCTAGATGTTGGTTAAGGATTTGGTTTAGGTTAAGGGTTAGGTTTAGTGGTATGGCTCGGTTTTGTTTTAGGGCTAAGGCTAAAGTAAAGGGTAGTTTTACAATTTGTGTTAGTGTTTTTGCTAGTGATAGTGTAAGTTTAGGCTTAAGGGTATATTTAGAGTTATGGTTTATTCTAGGGTTATGGCTATGGCTAGGGTTAGAGCTAAGGTTAGGGTTAGTGTTTTGGTTATGGTCAGGCATAGGTTTAGAACTAGGAAGAGAGCTAGGGCGAGAATTAAAGTTAGTCTTAGGGCTAGTGTTAGGGTTAGATTTAGGGTTAGGTTTAGGGGAAGGGATGCCTGTTTGATTTCCACCTCCATTTATTTTTACCCATTTAGGTCAAAATGAAGTGAAACCTTAAAATAAAATGTGTTCATGATGTCGAACCATTGTTTCGAGAAGGCCCAAAACTTGGGAGCATACTAAGGTTAGATAAAAGATGACTCCTGCCCAGTATCAAAGAAATTTGAACAAAACTAACTCTCACCCTAACATTTCTTCTAACCCTATCCCTAGCCCTAACCCTAAACCTAACCCTAAACTTAACCTGATAAGAGAACCATTGATCCTAGAAGTCCCGCAATTGGGAGGCTTGTGGTGCAAGCTAAGTAATGAATCCTACACAGCATCAAAAAAAATCTGACCAAATAATTATGGGAGGTATTTTAGTACATGCATATTTCCCTGTTTTCTCCTAAAGGGACCTTTGATATAGGTTTTTTTTTTTTTTTGGTTAAGCTTAAGCCTACTTTTGCAAGGAACATACCAGAGTCCCCACAGAGAACTGATGGAGTGTGTGAAGTTTCAAGCAGCTAGCACAAACCCTGTTTGATTTTAATCTCTATTAAATTTCCCATATAGGTCAAAATGAAGTGAAATCTTAAAATACAAATTGTTCCTGACAGCAAACCTGTGAATGGAGAAGTCCTAAACCTGGGGAACAGAGTAAATCTAGATAAAAGAAAAATCCTGCCAAGTATCAACGAATTTTGATAAAACTAATTCTAACCCTAACACTAGCTCTAACCCTAACCATTCCCCTAACCCTAACTTTTGACCATAGAAGTTCCCAAACCCAGCAGCCTACTAGGGCAAGCTCAGGGATGAATGTTGTGCACTATCAAATAAATCTGTCCAAATAATTGATGGAGTATATCATTACATGCATATTTCCCTGTAATCTTCTAAAGGACTCTTTGATAAAGTTGTTTTTACATGCTTCAGCTTAGACCCACTTTCACAAGAACAAACCAGAGATTGCCCACAGACAATAGATAGAGTGTGAAGTTTCAAGCAGCTAGCACCAACGCTGTTTAATTTCCAGCTACATTTCCTTTTACCTGTATAGGACAAAATGAACTGAAACTTTAACATACAAACTGTTCCTTACAGAGAACCATTGAACCTAGGAGACCCAAACATGTGGAGTATAGTAAGCACAGGAGAATAATGAATCCTGCCCAGTATCAAAGAAATTTGAACAAAACTAACTCTAACCCTAATACTAGCTCTAACACTAGCCCTAACACTTACCTTAACACAAACCCTAACCTGTTTAAAAATATGGTGATCCTAGAAGTCCCAAACTTGGGTAGCCTAGTGGGGTTAGCTATCAGATGAATTCCATGCAGTATCAAAGAAATATGACCAAATAATTGGGGTGTTATTTCAATTCATGCATATTTCTCTGTTTTCTGCTAAAGGGCTCTCAGATAAAGTTGTTTTTTCCATCTTCATCTTAAGGCTACTTTCCCAAGGAACAAACCAGAAAGTCCCCACAGAGAAGTGATTCAGTGTCTGAAGTTTTAAGCACCTAGCACCAACCTGGTATGATTTCAACCTCCATTTTCATTTACCTATATAGGTCAATATGAAGTGAAACCTTAAAATACAGAGTGCTTCTGATACCGAACCATAAAAAAAAAGGCCCAAACCTGGGGAGCATGTTAAGGCTAGGTAAAAGATGACTCCTTCCAAGTATGAAAGAAGTTTGAACAAAACTAACTCTCACCCTAACACTATATCTAACCCTAACCCTAACTGGATTAGAGAACCATTGATCCTAGAAGTCCCACACTTGGAGAGATTTGTGGGGCAAGCTAAATAATAAATCTTATGCAGTATCAAACTAATCTGACCAAATAATTATGGGAGGAATTTCAGTGCATGCATATGTCCCTGCTTTCTCCTAAAGGGCTCTTGGATAAAGTTGTTTTTTCATGCTTCAGTTCAGGCCTACACTCACAAGGAACATACCACAGTGTCCCCACAAAGAATTGAGGGTGTGTGTGCAGTGTCATGCAACTATCATAATCCCTGTTTGATTTCCAGGTCTATTTCCATTTACTTGTATAGGTAAAAATGAAGTAAAATGAAAATTTTAACATTCCTGACACCAAACATTTGGACCAAAAGACCTAAACCTGGGGAACAGAGTAAGGTTAGTTAAAGATGAATCCTGGACTGTATCAAAAAAAAATTGAATAACGAAACTCTAACCCTATCACTACCTCTAAACCTAGCCCTAATCCTAACTCTAAACATTAACATAGCCCTATCCCTTATGATTACTTTAACCCTAATTTTAACTGTAATCATTGCCCAAACCCTAGCTCTAACTCTTTCCATTACCATAATCCTAAACCTAACCCTAATGCTCACCATAGCCCTAACCTTAACCTTTAGCCTATACCTGATCTAACCCTAACTCTGCCCTAGACCTAAACCTAGATCAAACTCTAACACTTACCATAAACCTACCCTTAACCCTAATCCTAACCCTAACCCTAACTCTAACTCTAGCCCAAATCCTAACCATAAACCTAGCCCCAACCCTAGCTGTAATCCTATCCATTACCCTAAACATAACCATAACCCAAATGCTAACAATAGAACTAAACCTAACCGAATAGCTATCCCTAAATCTATTCAAAACCGTAAACCTAACCTGAAACCTAAATCTAATCTGATCCATTATGCAAAGTCTAATGTTAACTCAAGCCTTAACCCTAGACTTTAATCTAAACAAATCCCTAACCCTGACTCTGACCCTAATAATACACCTAGCTCTGAACCTGACCTTTACCCTAAACCTAAATTTTACATTAGACCTAGCCATAACCTAACCCTAAAACTATCATTAACCATAATACTATACCTGACATTAGCCCTAGCCTTAATCCTAGCCCTATCCCTAACACAAATCCTCATCCTAGCCTTAAACCTAGCCTTAATCCTAAACTGTACCCTAACACTAGCCCTAACCCTAAGTATAACCCTCACCCTAGCCTTAAACCTAGCTGTAACCCCATTTTCCCCCCTAACTCTAACCCTAACCCTTACCCTAAAACTAACCCTAACTCTAGCCCTAACACTAGGCCTAAACCTAACACTTACCCTAGGGCTAATCCTAGCCCTAATTTTGCCCTAACCCTAAACCTACTCCTAAACATAGCTCAAAGAATAACACTACCTTTCACCCTAGCCCTATTTCTAGTTCTATCCCTATCCGTTACCATAACCCTAACACTAGCCTTAACCTTAGCCCTAATCCTAGCCCTAGCCCTAAACCTAGATATAACCATAACAAAAAATCTAAGCCTAAACCTCACCCTACCTCTAGCCCTAACACTATTGCTAATCCTAAAGCTAGCCCTAACCTTAGCCCTAGCTCTATATCAAAACTGAACCATAGTACTAACACTAACCCTAGACCTGACATTAGCCCTATCCCTAATTGTTACCCTAATCCTAACACAAACCCTAACCCTACACCTAGCCTTAACCCTAGCTCTAATTCGAGTCCTATCCCTAACCCTAAAGGCAACATTGATCCTGTATCTGACCATAACACTAAACCTATTTCTAATCATCACCCTGAACCTAAACCTAAACCTAACACTAGCCCTAGACTTAATGCTAACCCTACAACTCGCCTTATTTGTAACCCAAGATATTACATTAGATATAGTGCTACTGTAGCCCTAATGTAACCCAAAACCTAGCCCTAATCTGAGCCCTCACCCTGGCTTTAACACTAACCTAACCCTAACTCTGGCCTTAACACTTAACCTAAACCTAACCCTAAAACTAAACCTGTCCTAACCTAAAACCTAA
>NW_026009640.1:23592-28143 GCF_001458135.2 Marmota marmota marmota
TGACTATCTAAACCTAACACTAGACCTAGCCATAACCCTAACCCTAAAACTAGCCATAATCATTACCCTAGCTCTTACATACCCACAGCCCTAACCCTAGGCCTAACCCTAACAAAAAAATCTAGAGCTGATCCTAGGCCTAAACCTAGCCCTAATCCTAACCCTAACCCTAACCCTAACCTAACAATTGATTAGTCCTAACCCTAGCTCAAAGCCTAACCCTTACCATAAACATAAACTTACCCTTATCCCTAAATATACCCCTAACACGAGCCCTAATCTTAAACATAATCATAGCCCTAAACCTAGCTCTAAACCTACCCATTACCCTAAACCTAAGCCTAAACCTATTGATAACCCTAGGCCTAACCATAACTCTAAACCTAACTGGAAAACTAAACCTACACCTAACCCAAACCTCACACTCGACATAGAGCTAACTCTAGCTCAAACCCTAAAACTTTCCATAAACATAAACATAATCATAGCCCTAACACTAAATCTAAACCTCAATCTAACACTAATCATAACCCTATATCTACATCTAGCCATATTCATTACTCTAACCCTAACCATACCCCTAATGATGACACTAGCCCTATTCTTAACTCTAACCCTAACTGTACTGTAATCTTATCCCTAGACCTAACCCTCACCCTAGGCCTAACTGTAGCTCAAAACCTAACCCTTATGCTAAACATAACACTAACACTAAACTTTAGTTCTAACCCTAACCCTAAACCTAACTCAAGACCTATTCCTAACCATAAACCTGGCCCTAACCTTAGCTGTAACCCTATACATTATCCTAACCATTACCCCTACCCTAATGCTAACCCTAGGCCTTACACTAACCCTATTGCAAAAAGTATCCCTATCAATTACCCTAAAACTAACCTGAACCCTAAACAAAACCCTATCATTACCCTAACCCTGACACTAATGCTAATTGAAGCCCTAACCCTAAAACCTAAACTCAGCCAAACTCTAACCCTGACTCTGACCCTAATAATTCCCCTAGCTCTAAACCTGAACCTTACCCTAACCTAACCCTTACATTAGACATAGCCACAAACATAACCCTAAAACTATCCTCAACTGTAACTCCAGACCTAACATTAGTCCTATCCTTAATCCAAGCTCTAACCCTAAAAAACTCCAGTCCTTATCTAGCCCTAAACCTAGCCTTAATCCTAACCCTAACCCTAACCCTAACACTAAACCTAAAACTAACACTAGCCCTAATCTTAGCCCTGATTTGGCACTATCCCTAACCGTAACCCTAGACCTGAGACTAATTCTAACTCTCACATTATCCTATCACTAGTTCTAAACCTACCCTTACCATAACCCCAAACCTAGCCCTAAACCTAGCCCTAACCCTTGCTCTATACATAGCCCTAGAACTAACCTGAGATCAAAATCTAACTCTAAATCTAACCCTAAACCGAAGCCTAAGCCCAGCCCTAACACTAGCCCTAAGCCTAACACTAATCCTAAAAGTAGCCCTAACCCTAGCCCTAGCCCTAAAACAAAACCGAGCCATATCTCTAACACTAACCCTTAAACTTAACCAAACCCTAACCATACACCTACACCTAACCCTAGACCTAATTCGAGTTTTAAGCCAAACCCTAAAACTAACCCTGACTCTGACTCTGACACTAACACTAACCCTAGCTCTAAACATCATCCTAACCCTAAACCTAACCCTGACACTAAACCTAGCCCTAATCTCAACCCAAAAATTAGCCCTAATCATAACACTGGTACTTACATTAGTCATAACCCTAACACTAGCACTAACTTAACACAAAACCTAGCCCTAATCTGAGCCCTAAACTGAGCTTTAAACCTAACTCTAACCCTAACCCTAGCCCTAATCATAACCATAAGCCTAGCCCTAACACTAGCTCTAACTCTGTCCATTATAATAACCATAACCCTAACCCTAATGATAAACCTAAACCTAAACCTAAACCTATGTCTAAACCTATCCCTATCCATGTCCCTAAACTTAACATGAATCCTAATATTAAGCCTAACATTATCCTAACCTTAACCCTATAGCTATTTCTATCCCTAACTTTAAGCCTTAACCTATCCCAAACCCTAACCCAGGCCTTGACCTTAATAATATGCCTATCCCTAAACCTGACCCTAACCTAAACCTTACACTAGATGTAGCCATAATCCTAATCTCAAACTATCTTTAAACAATTTTAGACCTGAAATTAGCTATACTTCTAATCCTAGGCCTAACCGTAAAACAAACCCTAGCCATTATATTGCCCTAAACCTAACCTTAATCAATACCCTAACCCTAATCATAGCCCTAACCCTAATTCTAAATATCACCCTACCTCTTAACCTAGGTGTAACACCATCCCTTACCCTAAACTTAATCCTACATCTAACTCTAACTCTATGTTTAAGCTGAACACTAACACTAACCCTAATATTAGCCCTGTCACTAACCCTAACCCTAACTTTAGCCCGAAGACTAACTCTAATTCTCACACTAGCCCTATTGCTAGTTCTAACCCTACCTCTTACCATAACCATAACCCTATCCCTAACCCTAGCTCTATCCTTAATCCTAGCCCTAACCGTGGATTTAACCCTAACTCTAAATCTAACCTTAACCTAAGCCTAAGCCTAACACTATAACTAACACTAATCCTAATGCTAATTGTCAAAATAGCCCTAACCCTAATCCTATCAGTAAAAGAAAATCGAGCAATAGCCCTAACCCTAAACCTTAACTTAAACCAAACACTAACACTACATCTAGACCTAACCCTAGACTTAATTCGAGTCCTAACAGTAACCTTAAAACTAACCAACTGACCCTGACTAATATCTTAAACTCACCCTAGCTCTAAACACCATCCTAACCTTAAACCAAAACCTAACAATAACCCTAGCCTTTATTTGTGTCCTAACCCTAACCCTGAACCTGACTCATATCCTAACTATAACCCTAGCTCTAATTATCACCCTAACTTTAAACCTAACCTTAACACTATACCTACCCTAACCCTAATCCTAAAACTAACCCTAATTGTAACCCTAGTTCTTATATTAGCAATTGCCCTAACCCTCGCCCTAACTCTAACACCAAAACTAGCTCTAATCTGAGCCCTAAACCTAGATTTAACCCTAACCCTAGCCCTAGCCCTAACCCTGGCTCTAAACATATGCTTTACCTAAGTGAAACCCTAACCTTAATGGTAACCATAGACCTATCCCTAATCCTTAGGCTAACCAAAATCCTAACCATATTAATAGTCCTGACCCTAGTCCTCATTCTAGGTCTAATCCTATCCCAAACGGTAAGCCTAATCCTGACCCTTATTCTGACTCTCACACAATCCCTAGGTCTAAACCTGACCATAACCCTAGAGTAAGCCTTAACAATGGCCCTACAGATAACCTTATACATAAACCAAACCCAACCCTAGCCCTAAGACTAACTCTAATTCTCACAGTAGCCTTATCCTTAGTTCTAACCCTATACTTACCATAACCCTAAACCGAGACCTAACCGTAGCCCTAACCCATGCCCTATCCTTAGTCCTAGCCCTAACCCTAGATCTAAACCTAACTCTAAATCTAACCCTAATCCTAAGACTAACCCTAACACTAACATTAGCCCTAACCCTAATGCTAATCATAAAAGTAGCCCTAACCCAAACCCTAGCAGTGAAACTAAACCAAGAAGTAGCCCTAACTCTAAACCTTAACTTAAACCAAACTCTAACACTACACCTAGACCTAACCATAGCCTTAATTCGAGTCCTAACCCTAACCTTAAAACTAACTCTGACCCTGACTCATATCCTAACATTTACCCTAGCTCTAAACACCCTCCTAACATTAAACCAAAACCTAACATTAACCTTATTCCTAATTTAAGTCCTAATCCTATACCTGACCAAAAACTCATATTCTAAAACTAACCCTAGCTCTAAATATCACCCTAACCTTAAACCTAACACTAACACTAGACCTACCCCTAACCTAACCCTAAAACTAACCCTAGTTGTAACCCCAGATCTTATATTAGCCATTGTCATAATCATAGCCCTAAATCTTACACAAAAACGAGCCCTAATCAGACTCTAAACCTAGATTTAACCCTAACACTAACAATAACTCTAGCCCTAAACCTAGCTCTAAGCCTATTCCTTAACCTAAGTGAAACCCTAATCCTAATGGTAACCCTAAACCCATCTCTAATCCTTATGGTAACCAAAATCATAACCCATTAATAGTCCTGACCCTAACCATCATTCTAGCTCTAAACCTATCCCAAACCATAATGATAACCTGACCCTTATTCTGACCCTAGCAATAACCCTATGTCTAAACCTGACCCTAACCCTAGAACAAAGCCTAACAATGGCCCTAACGGTAGCTTTATACCTAAACCTAACCCTAAAACTAGTCCTACATCTAAACCTAATCCTAAATCTAGCCTAAACTCTAGCCCTAGACAAAAAAAAAAAAAAAAAAAAAAAAAAAAAAAAAAAAAAAAAAAAAAAAAAA
>NW_026009640.1:28829-35595 GCF_001458135.2 Marmota marmota marmota
ACTTAGCCCTATCCTTAACCCTAACCCTAACCCTAGCCCTAAGACTAAGTCTAACTCTCACCCTAGCCATGAAACTAGTTCTAACCCTATCCCTTACTGGAACCCTAAACCTAGGCCTAAACCTAGCCCTTTCCTTAGCCTTAGCCCTAACCCTAGATCTAACCCTAACTCTAAATCTAACCCTAATGCTAAGCCTAAACCTAAACCTAACACTAGCCTTACCCTAACCCTAACACTACTCCTAAAACTAGCCCTTACTCTAGCCCTAGCCCTAATACAAAACAGAGCCATAGCCCCAACCCTAAAGCTTAACGTAAACCAAACCCTAACACTACACCTAGCCATAACCCTAGGCCTAATTCGAGTTTTAAGCCTAGCCCTAATATGAATTCTGACCCTAAAGCTAACCCTAGCTTTAAACATCACCCTAACCCTAAACATAAACCTAACACTAGACGTAGCCCTAACCCTAACCCTAAAACTAGCCCTAATTGTAACCTTAGTATTTACATTAGCCATAACCCTAACCCTAGCTTTAACTTAACTCAAAACCTATCCCTAAATGAATCCCTAACCCGAGCTTTAACACTAAACCTAATCTTAACCCTAATTCTAGCACTAATAATAACCATAACCCTAGTCCTAACCCTAGATCTAACCCTATCCATTACCCTAACCATAACCCTAACCCTAATGCTAACCCTAGGCCTAAACTTAACCTTATCCCTAATCCAACCCTATCCATGATCCTGAATCTAACCTGAAACCTAAACCTAACCCTATCATTACCCTAATCCTAAACTTATGCTAATTAGACCTCTCAATTTAAAACTTAACCTATCCCAAACACTAATCACAACCCTGACCCTAATAATACCCTTAGCTCTAAACCTGAACCTAACCTTAAACCTAACCCTTACACTAGACATAGCCATAAACCTAACCCATAACTATCTTTAACTGTAATGTTGAACCTGAAATTAGCCCTAAACCTAAACCTAGCCCTAAACCTAGTGTTAATGCTAACCCAAACCCCAGCTTGAGTTTAACCATAATGCTAACCCAAACCCCACCTTGAGTTTAACTGTAATGCTAACCCTCGTCCTAGACCTAAACCTAGCTAAAACCCCATCCATTACCCTAAACCTAAGAATAACCCTAAACCTAACCATAACCTTAAACCTAAGCCTAACCCTAAACCTAAACCTAATGCTAGCCCTAACCCTAGGCCTAACAATAACACTAAGCCTAATGCTAATCCTAGCCCTAATTTAGTCCTATTGTAACCCTAACCCTAGCCCTAAGACTAAATCTAACTCTTTCCCTAGCCCTATCCCTAGTTCTATCCTTAGCCCTAGACCTAATCCAGATCTAAACCTAACTCTAAATCTAAACCTAACTCTCAATTTAACCATAACTGTAATCCTAAACCAAACCCTAACACAAGCCCTAACATTAATGCTAATACTAAAACTTGTCCTACACATAGCCCTAGCCATAAAAGAAAACCAAGCCATATCCCTGACACTAACTCATAACCTAAACCAAACCTTAACCCTAATCCTAACTCAAAAACTAACCCTGACCCTGACACTGACCCTAACATTAATCCTAGCTCTAATATCACCCTAACCTTAAATTAACCCTAACTAGAGACCTAACCTTAACCCTAACCCTAAAACTAGCCCTAATAGTAACCCTAGTTCATACATTAGTCATTTTCATAACACTAGCCCTAACCCTAACACAAATCCTATCCTTAATCTGAGCCCTAACCCTAGCTTTAACCCTAAACTTAACCCTAACACTAGCCCTAAACCTAACCCTAAACCTAGCCCTACCCTAGCTCTAACCATTTTCCCTTACCCTAAACCAAACCCTAACCCAAATGCTAACCCTAGTCCTAACCCTAATCTTTAGTCTAACTTAAACTCTAACCATTTTACTAGTCCCAACCATAGCCCTCATTCTAGTTCTAACTCTAACCCTGACTCTTATTCTGACCCTAACCATAACCCTATGTCTAAATCTGACCCTAACCCTAAACCAAACCCTAACACTAGCCCTACCGGTAACCTTATATCTATACCTATCCCTAATATTAGACCTAGACAAAAAGCTAATCCTAAATATATCTATAATTCTAGCCCTAGACTTAAAAAAACTAGCTGTAGCCCTAACAATAACCCTTAATTTAAACCAAACACTATCCTACACTTAGGTCAAAGCAAAAACCTTACCCTAAATATAAACCTAGCCTTAACCTAAACAATATCCCTAACTGTAGCTCTAATTCTAACCTTAATCCTAGCCCAAATTTTAGATTTAACCTTATCAAATACCCTAACCCTAAGCCTAGCCCTAATTATAACCCTATCCCTAATACTAAACCTAACCCTCAACAAAAATGTAAACCTAGACCTAACCCTACACCTAACCATCACCATAGCCCTAACTCTAGCTGAAACATTAAGCCTTACACTAAACCTAATCCTAACACTAGCCCTAACCCATACCCTGACCCTAAGTCTAACCCTAAATCTAACATTATCCATTACCCTAAACCTAATGCTACACCTAATGAAAACTCTAGCCATCACCCTAACCCTAAACCAAACCCTAACCACAAACATAACCCTAGACCTAAACTTAAACCTAACCCTCACCCAAGCCCTAACCCTAGCTCAAACACTAACCCTTACCCTAACCTAAACATAACCATAGCCCTAAACCTAACACTTACCCTAAACCAAACCCTAGCCCTATCCATAAACCTAACCCTAATCCTAGACTTAATCCAAAACATAACCTAGCCCTAACTCTAGCTCTAAATCTATCCATTACACTAAACATAACGCTAAACCTAATGCTAACCCTAACCCTATCGCCTAAAACTTAACTGAAACCTACAATTAACCCTATCCATTACCCTACCCCTAAGCCTAACCTAAACCAAACACTAACCCTTACCCTAACCCTAATAATACACCCAGCTTTAAACCTGACCCTTACCATAAAAGTATCCCTTACACTAGACCTACCATAAGCTAACCCAAAAACTATCCCTAACCATAAACCTAGACCAGACATTAGCCCTAGCCCTAGCCCTAGCCCAAACACTAACAGAAACCCTAGCCCTAAACCTAGCCTTAATCATAACACAAACACTAACCCTATCCCTAATCTTAATTCTAACCCTCACCCTAGCCCTAAAGCTAGCTGTACCACACCCATTTCTCTAAAATTAACCGTAACCCCAATGCTAAACCTAACCTAGCCATACCCCTTAGGCCTAAACATAACACTAAACCTAGCCCTAATCCTAGCCCTAATTTAGCTGTAACCTTAACCCTAACACTAAGCCTAGTCCTACGTCTAACTCTAAGTCTCGCCCTAGTCGTATCCCTAGTTCTAACCCTATACCTTATCATAAACCTAGCTCTAGCCCTAACCCTAGCCCTTGATCTAACCCTAACTCTAAGTATAACCCTAAACCTAACCCTAAACCTCACCCTAACACTAGCCCTAAACCTAACACTAATCCAAAATCCAGTCCTAACACTAGCCCTAGCCATAAAACAAAACCTAGCCGTAGCCATAACCCTAACCCTTAACTTAAACCAAACACTAACCCTATACCTAGACCTAATTTCAGCCCTAATTTGAGTCCAAACCCTAACCCTAAAACTAACCCTGACCCTGCCTCTGACCCTAACATTAAACCTAGCTCTAAACATCACCCTAACACTAAACATATGATTTGCATGCTTCAGCATAGGCCTATATTCACAAGGAACTTACCCATATAAGTCAAGATAAAGTGAAACCTTAAAACACAAACTGTTCCTGACAGTGAACCCTGAAGAGAGAAGGTCCAAACCTGGGGAACATAGTAAGGCTAGGTAAAAGATGAATCCTGCCTGGTATCAAAGAAATTTCAACAAAACTAACTCTAACCCTAACACTATTTCTAACCCTTGCCCTAAACCTAACTCTAACCCTAAGCTGTTTAGAGAACTTTGATCATAGAAGTACCAAATTTGGGGTGCCTAGTAGGGCAAGATAACAGATTAATCCTGCCCAGTATCAAAAATTATCTGACAAAATAATTGGGGGGTTGTTTCAGTACATGACTATTTCCCATGTTTTTTCCTAAAGTTCTCTTGGATAATGTTCTTTTGCATCCCATAGCTTTGGAAAACCTTCACTAGGAAGAAACCAGAGAGTGCCCACAGAAAACTGATTGAGTGTGTGAAATTTCAAGCAGCTAGCACCAACCCTGTTTGATTACCAGCTCCATTTTCATTTACCCATATAGGACAACTTGAAGTGAAACTTTAAAATACAAACTGTTCCTGACAGTGAACAATTGAAATTAGAAGGCCCGATACTGGGGAACATAATAAGGCTAGGTAAAAGAGAAATCCTGCACAGTATCAAAGAAATTTGAACAAAAATAACTCTAACTCTAACACTGGTTCTAACTCTAGTCCTAACTCTAAGACTAACCCTAAACCTATTCTGTTTATAGAGCTTTGACCATACAAGTTCCAAACTTGGGGAACCCAATGCAGCAAGCTAGCAGATGAATCCTGTACAGTATCAAACAAATCTGACCAAATAATTGAGGGAGATAGTTCAGGACATTCATATTTCCCTGATTTCTCCTAAAGTGCTCTTGAATAAAGTTGATTTTGTATGCTTGTGCTAAGGGCTACATTCACAGGGAAGAAACCACAGAGTGCCCACAGAGAACAGATTGAGTGTGTGAAGTTTCAAGCAGCTAGCACCAACCCTGTTTTATTTCCAGTGCCATTTCCATTTACCTGTATAGGTTCAAATGAAGAGAAACCTTAAAACGCAAACTGTTTCTGACAGTGAACCTTGAACCAAGAAGGCTCCAAACTGGTAAACATAGTAAGGCTAGGTAAAAGTTGAATCCTACCCTGTATCAATGATATTTGACCAAAACTAATTCTAACCCTGACTCTCACTCTAACACTTGCCCAAACCCTAATCCTAATACTAACCCTAACCTGTTTAGAGAACTTTTCATCATAGAATTTCCAAACTTGTGGAGATTAATGGAGCAAGCTAACAAATGAATCCTGTGCAGTATCAAAGAAATCTGACCAAATGATTCAAGGAGGTAGTTCATTATATGCATATTTTCCTGTTGTCTCCTAAAGTGCAGTTGGATAAAGTTGTTTTTGCATGCTTCAGCTTTGGTATAATTTTACAAGGAAGAAATCAGAGAGTAACTATAGTGAATAGATGGAGTATGTGAAGTTTAAAACAGCTAGCACCAATGTTGTTTGATTTCGAGCTCCATTTCCATTTACCCATAGAGGTCAAAATGAAGTGAACCCTTAAACTATACACTTTTCCTGACAGAGAACAATTGAATTGAGAAGGTCCAAACATAGTGTAGATAAGAAGGGTAAGGAAAAGATGAATACTGCCCACTATCAAATAAATTTGAACAAATCTAACCTTATCTCTAACGCTAGATCTGACTCTATACCTAACCCTAACTCTAAGCTCTTTAGAGAACCTAGGATCATAGAAATCCCAAAATTGTTGTTGGTAGTGGGGAAAGCAAGCAGATGAATCCTGCACAGTATCAAAGAAATATGACCAAATAATTGGGGGAGGTATTTCAGTATATTCATATTTCCCGATTTTCTCCCAAAGTGCTGTCAGATAATCTTGC
Source organism: Marmota marmota marmota (assembly GCF_001458135.2). Lineage (NCBI taxonomy): Eukaryota > Metazoa > Chordata > Mammalia > Rodentia > Sciuridae > Marmota > Marmota marmota. Next base: position 34,543 of record NW_026009640.1, read on the forward strand.
TTTGCATGCTTCAGCTTAGGGCTACATTTCTAAGGAACAAACCAGAGAGTGCCCACAGAGAACTGATTGAGTGTGTGAAGTTTGAAGCAGCTAGCACCAGCCCTGTTTGATTTCTAGCTCCAATTCCATTTACCCATGTAGGTCAAAATGAAGTGAAACCTTAAAATAGAAACCATTGAACTGAACATAGTAAGGGTAGTTAAAGATGAATTCTGCCAAGTATCAAAGAAATTTGAACAAAACTAACTCTAATCCTAACACTAGCTCTAACCATAGCCCTAATCCTAAACCTAACCCTAACCCTAACCCTAACCTGTATAGAGAACATTTGATCATAGAATTCCCAAACTTGGGGGAGCCTAGTAGGGCAAGCTAATAGATAAATCCTGCCCAATATAAAAAATCTTACCAAATAATTGGGGGCAGTTGTTCAATACATATATTTTCCCCTAAAGTGCTCTTGGATAATGTCTTTTGCATGTCTCAGCTTTGGAAAACTTTCACTAGGAAGAACCCAGAGAGTGCCCACAGAGAACAGATTGTGTGAAACTTCAAGCAGCTGTCACTAGCCCTGTTTGATTTCCAGCTCCATTTCCATTCTCACCTATAGGCCATAATGAAGTGAAAACTAAAAATTCCAATTGTACCTGAAAGTGAACCATTGAACCTTGGAGGCCCAAACTTGGGTACCTACTAAGGTAGGTCAAGGATGAATCCTGTACAGTGTCAAAGTAATCCGACCAAAAAAATTTGAAGCTCTTTCAGTACAAGGGAAATTTGCTTGCTCCTAAATTGCTCAGAGAAAAATCTGTTTCTTTCTAATTCAGCTGAGGGCTACTTCCACAGGAAACTAGCTTTAGGGTTCGTGTTAGGTTTGGGGTTAGAGTTAGTTTTAGGTTTAGGGTTTGGCTTAGGGTTAGCGTTAGTGTTAGGGTTAGGGATAGATCAAGGGTTAAAATTAGTGTTTGACTTAGGGTAATAGTTAGGTTTAGGGTTAGTGTTAGGGTTAGAGTTAGGGTGTTGGTTAGGATTAGGTTTACGGTTAGGGTTATT
>NW_026009641.1:0-3285 GCF_001458135.2 Marmota marmota marmota
ATACCCAAAGGACTTAAAATCAAAATACTACAGTTAGTATTAATATTAATATGCAGCCATATCAGTGTTTATACCAGCTCAATTTACAATAGCCAAGCTATGGAACTACCTCTGGTGCCCTTCAACAGATGAATGGATAAAGAAAATGTGGTATATATACATATATGGAATATTACTCAGCCATAAGGAAGAATGAAAGTATGTCATTTGCCAGGAAATGGATGGAACTGGAGAATACCATGATAAGTAAAATAAGCCAATCCCCCCAAAATCAAAGGCTGAATGTTCTCTCTGATATGTGGATGCTAACCCATAACAAGAGAGGATAGGGAAGGGAAATGTATAAGTTGATCGGATTAGACCAAGGGGAATGAAGGGAAGGGAGCGGGTGGATATAGGAAAGACAGTAGAACAAATCAGACAAAACTTTCCTCTGCTCATGTTTGAATCCACAACCAATGTAACTCCATATCATATATAACCAAAAGAATGGAATCCAAATTGGAATGTGTTGCACTCCATGTATGTATAATAGGTCAAAATACACCCTACTTTCAGGCATATCTGAAAGTACCAAATAAAAAATAAAATAAAAGAGAAGGGAGCTCAGTGAAGTACAGAAAGGAAATAGAGGATGAGGAGGAGGACAGGAAAAAAAAAGCAACTATCGAATGAAATTGACCAAATTATTCTGTGTACATATATGAATATATCCCATGATGAAATTCACCTTTCTGCATACCTAAAAAGCACCAATTAAGAAATAAATAAATAGAAGACCAATAGAGAAGGGAAAGGGGAATAGAGGGAAGGAGAGGGGAAGGAAAGGTAAGCACTGAGTACTAAGTTATAATCCATGCATATGGTTATGTCAAAATGAACCACACTATTACTCATTATTATGAATAAGTATAATATACTAATAAAAAATTTTAAAAGTGAAAAAATTTAATGTTATGCTCTGTGAGAATAAAAAAGTGGGGGCCCGTGTTTCTCACATGAACTGTGACAGCTCTGACGGCCATGCTGTCCCCACCTGGCACAGTCCTGCTGCTGGTTGATTGACTGGCTCAGGGTGACGCAGAGGCAGCGGAGCTCCCTGAGCAACCCCAGGCTGCTCCGTGCTGCCATAAAAGTGGATGGATAAGGGCCTGCAAAAACAAAATCTGTCCCCTCCTCCAGGCTCCCAGGCGTAGGAGAGTGGTGCCCAGTGAAAACTTTTCATCAGGCACAGTGGGGAGCTATTGCCCATCTATAGATGCTAGAGGGAGGACACCTCAAAGAAACAGGCCCATGACACCAGCACCAAGGCTGTTGTGGTATGGAGGAGAGGGCCAACACCTCCTAAGCATGCTCTGGTTTCCATGGAAGAAAACTCAATGATTCCTCTTGCTCCTTCCTGTGGCCTGCCTTCCAACTTTGCCCATGCTACACCTCCACATCCCCAGGGTGCTGTGGATCTGACCTCTATCACTACTGATGTGTCAATACTTTTTATAAATGTATGCAAATGAGTATATACAAAATGGCCTATTTGGTTTCTTTCACAAACCATAATGATTTTTAAAGATTTTTTCTTTTGATCTTTCTTTTTTTTTAATTGTAGATGGACACAATATACTTACTTTATTTATTTATATTTATGTGGTGCTGAGGATTGAACCCAGTGCTTCACATATGCTAGGCAAGCGTTCTACCACTGAGCTATAATCCCAGGTCCTGATAATGATTTTGTGAGGTAGACAGGTTTTTGTTTGTGTCAGTGAGCCATGCCTGGGTTTTGCTATATATATTCCATTGTATGAAAGTACCTGTGGAAGTTGATCACTCAACCATTGTGGATATATACATTGTAGTTTTCAGTTATTAAAGGTAAAGTGGATGTCTCTTGAAATATCTTTTAAGAATTTTAATTTTACATGGCTGGACTTTCTGCTCTCGGAAGTGAGGGTACCAGGCTACTAACAGAGCAGAAGTGTTTTACTCTTTGTACTTTCTCACCAATATTTTGTATAGTCAGAATTTTAGGTTTTAGCTCTTCAACTGCTGTGCAGTTGTATCCTCTTGTGATCTCAAATTTTACTATGATAATGATTTGACTATGATAAGTAAATTTCAAGTGATTATTTGATGTGTGTATGAATTTCTTAACAATATCTCTTTTCAAAGCATTTTGCCAATGTTTTCTATTTTATTTCAATTTTCTGACATTTAGGCTTGGATTGTTTCATATGGCATAGAACAAATGTTTATATATGATTTGCAAACATTTCTATCAATCTCTGTCCTGCTCTTTCATTCTTACAGAGATATCTTCCAAGTATCTCTTTGTCATCTCAGATGTCATTTTTGCTCCTTTCTTATTCTTGTGATGATACTGTCTGTAGGTAACCTTCATTTCACCCAAAAGCAAAAGGACTTTGTCCCATGTTTAGTCCCAAGGAAATTTCATAGATGTATGTTTTGAATTTGGGCTCTTGACCTATCAAGTAGGAGACAAATTTCTATATTTTGAGAAGGGTTCCCTAAATACCATCCCATATACTATATGTGTACAGAAACAGTTCTCAAAAACTCTCCCCTTCCTCCACTAAACTTCCTAGGTACCATTCTTTAACATCAATTGTCCCTCTATGTTTGACTCTATAAGTATCTATTCTCTTCCACTGATCTATTATGAATGATTCTCAATTACAATAAATTCTCCCCCTGACTGCAGTTCAGTTACTCATGGACATTGGCTTTTAGCATATGGCATAAAAATTTACCACACATGGGTACATATATCTAAAAGGCCTTCTATAAAACCATGCAGCATGTATCTAACATTCCAAAAGACATTTTCAATGCTAACATATAAAACTTGCTTATAATTCAGCCTAAGAATCTTTAAAAAATTCATAACAATGTATAAAAAAAAAAAACCTCTCTGGCATAGAGGGCATGCGCAGGGTTGATCAGAACGGACACACACAAATGCATTAGAAATCCCCAACAACAGAGTACATGAAGCAAAACAAAAAATATCAGACCTTGAAGGCAGATCTCTTAAGATGAAAAAGAGAAACAAAATAGAAAATGTAAAGGAAGTATTTGAGCCTCTTAGAACATCATTAAATGTACAGATGTCCATACTTTCAGAGCACCTGAATGTGAGAGAGTTAAGGTGAGGACATAGAAAGCCCATTCATTGAAGTCATAGCAACAAATTCTCTAAATCATGAGGAAGATGTGGGCATCCATGTACAGGAAGCTTATGAGACCCCCATATAGGCATTGTCTGAA
>NW_026009642.1:0-3285 GCF_001458135.2 Marmota marmota marmota
TCTGACACTGAATTACTGTCCCGCCTGTCTCCACCTTGGCATGCTGTGGGAGCTCCATTGTACAAGTATGCATAAGTCTTCAGGGACTCTTCTAGGTATTGTATGACAGGCAAACTATATCAAAAGCCATAATCTCCCAATGGCAGCTAAGTGAGATGGGTCTTTAGTGCTGTGGAAATTTGAATGAATAACAAGGAGAAATAGGAATGTTAATATCATCAGGGAAATCACAGAAAAAAGTAGTTTCTCCTTCAATATTCAGCATTGGGGTTGATGGGCAGAGTGGCTATGAATAGCATCAAATCCTAATTAATCAGAGAGGGAAGTACTTTGATGTTATTTGTCTCCCCATTATATCTGGAGTAGTTGTTTGTTTCTCAGACATAATTAACTGACAATACTTAAAGCAGCTCTGGAATTCAAAGAAGGGCACGTCTGTGAGGGGGCAATGGATCTGTGGACTCAGGGCTGTTGCAGAAGCTGTTACATGATGCTGTCAAGGACTGTCACTTCACATGGCTATTGCTGGTACCTCAGAACCTGCTCTGACTAAAAAATGATTGTCTCCTTGTATAACAAGCATCTTTTTTTTTTACTTTTTAAAAATAAATTTGTTAATTTTTATTTATTTATTTATTTAGTTAGTTTTTTTATTAGTTGCTCAAGACAATACAATGATCTTGACACATCATACCTTTGATTCAAATGGGGTATGAATTCTCATTTTTCCACGTGTACAGATTGCAGGATCACATTGGTTATACAGCCACGTTTATCTATACTAGTGTCTGTTGTATTCTGCTGCCCTTCCTATCCCCCCTCCCTCCGATCACCTCTCTCTACCCAATCTACTGTAACTCATTTCTCTCTCTTTTTTCTTCCCCCTCACACCATCATATATATGAGGGTCTCCTTCCATCTTCCATGTAATTTCTCTTCTCCCTCCCATTCCCTCCCACCTCTCTTCCCTGTTTAGTGATAATCTTCTTCTCATGCTCTTCCTCCTTACTCTATTTTGAGTCACTCCCCTTATATCAAAGAAGACATTCGGCATTTGTTTTTAGGGATTGGCTAACTTCACTTAGCATAATCTTCTCTAATGCCATCCATTTCCCTGCAAATGCCATGATTTTGTTATTTTTTTGGTGCTGAGTAATATTCCATTGTGTATAAATGCCATATTTTTTTTATCCATTCATCTATTGAAGGGCATCTAGGTTGGTTCCACAGTCTAGCTATTGTGAATTGTGCTGCTATGAACATTGATGTAGCTGTGTCCCTGTAGTATTCTCTTTTTAGGTCTTCTGGGTATTGTCCGAGAAGGGGAATAGCTGGGTCAAATGGTGATTCCATTCCCAGCTTTCCAAGTAATGTCCATACTGCTTTCCAAATTGGCTGCACCAATTTGCAGTCCCACCAGCAAAGTACAAGTGTACCTTTTTCCCCACATCCTCGCCAGCACTTGTTATTGTTTGACTTCATAATGGCTGCCATTCTTACTGGAGTGAGATGAAATCTTATTATGAACATCTTCTTATGAAGACACTTGTTTATCCACAATAAGAATTTTTTCTGAATAAAAATAAGATGTGAATTTAATCCCCAACCAACAAAACATAGAATTTGTAGTTGAGAATTATTATTATTATTATTTTGGGGGGTGGGTTACCAGGAATTGAAGCTCAGGGGCACTCACCCACTGAGCCACATCCCCAGTCCTGTTTTGTAGTTATTTTTAGAGATAGGGTCTCACTGAATTGCTTAGTGCCTCACTTTTGCTGAGGCTGGCTTTGAACTTGTGATTCTCCTGCCTCAGCATCCCAAATCATTGGGATTACAGGCTCGATGCTCCCAGCTGTAGTTGAGAATTATTTATGATTATATTGTAATTTGGACATTAGTCAGGAATATATCATTTATGTAGAAAATATCTTTAAGATTAAAAAAAATGACATGTACAATTATGATATTATCTTGGATTATGTCTTTAATACAAATGTAACCACAAAACAGAATAACTTGTGCCTTATCAGTAAATACGTAGATAACATGTAGACAATTTAGATTGTAGATATGTAGATATTTTAATATGTAGATATGGAGAGCTGAAATAAACCTTACCTTGTTGAGAACAAGAGAAAAAATGTGATCAACATTAGAAGTCTAACTCCGATCCCTGAGTCCTCTAGATGAGAAACTCAGTGGCCCACTGTGTTTTCGAGCTCTCTGGGTGTTGGGGTTGGGGAGACGGCTGACGTTCCTGAGGCAGCACATCTCAGTCTCCACAGCGATTCACATGGTCACCAAGTCCTCATGTTTTTATTGTGTGACATCTTTAGGAACCATGGCCTATTTTGAACCTCTCACTGGTGGACAGGTGCTCAGGGTCAGAGACTGTGCAGGGCAGCAACAGTCCTGCCCCAGCATCACCCCTATGACCCCCCAGCACTGGCTGCCTCCTACCCGGGTCTGCATTGCCCGAAACACAGCTCTCCTGGTAAACATGGCCGACAGTCCAGGAGCTTGGCACTGTGACTGCAGACATTCTGGCCTGTGCTCCCTGAGGTTCCCTGGGCAAGTGTTTTGTTTGGTTGATGGATCTATGGGCTTCTCCTTGATCTGAACTTGTGAGATAATAGGACTCTTATCTCCGCTGCTGGACCCCTCCCGCTGCCCATCTAGAGGACATTCATTTTTCCAAACCCAGTTCACAGTGTATTTATCTCAGGAAGTCTTCCCTGGGTACCCAAGTGGAAAACCAAAGCTATCACCAAAACCCCTTCCTTTTCTCTGAACTCTCTGGGAGTTCCCTGAGGCCAGCCTATGTTTTTTTGAACTGGTACCTGCCTCTCTGTGGGGCCTGTGCCCCTCTGTGTTCCACGATGTCAAGTAGAACATATATCCCTGAGGCTTGGAAAGGGGCCCTGGGTGAGTCTTCTCCTGTAGTGAAAGGTGCGGCAACGTTGGGGTAGGCAATAAAGCTTTGTGAAGAGATTCTGACTTACCGTGCTAGAGCCGTGCGCCTCACAGCTGCCTCTGTGCATGAGTGCAGCCATGCACTGTGCAGACCTCTCCCGGGGAGCACTCGTAACTGTGCCATGAGTGACTGATACCCAGCTCATGTTTTCTGAATTCAAAGTGGTAGTTATTTACCCCAAATCAGAGAATAATTGAAGTTGACATCGATTTCCAACTGTGATAACTTTATAACAATGAAGGTTGAAAATAAAACCCATTAGGAGCTCAAAAAGTGAATAAGAGTGAACCCATGAAGGGAAATTATAT
>NW_026009643.1:0-3285 GCF_001458135.2 Marmota marmota marmota
TTTTTGGCCTAGGTTTAGGGCTAGGGTTAGGTTTAGTGTTAGGGTTATGGTAAGGTATGATGTTACAGTTACATTTAGGGCTAGGGCAAGGCATAAAATTACAGTTAGGGCTCGTGTTAACGTTAAGGTTAGGATTAAGGTTAGGCTTAGGGATAGGATTAGGGCTAGGAGTTTGTTAGGGTTAGGGCTAGGATTAGGGATAGGGCTAATGTCAGGTCTAGTGTTATGTTTAGGGATAGTTTTAGGGTAAGGATTATGGCCAGGTCTATTGTAAGTGATAGGTTGAGGTTTTGGGTCTGGTTTACAGCTAGGGGTATTATTAGGATCGGAGTCAGGGTTAGGGTATGGGTTAGGTTAAGGTTTAGGCTTAGGGCTCAAATGAGCTTTAGGGTTAGTGTTAGGGTTAGAATAATGGATATGGTTAGGTTTAGGTTTAAGATTAGATTTAGAGTAATGGACAGGTTTAGGGTTAGGGATAGGGTTAGGTTTAGGACTAGGGATAGAATTCGGTTAGGGTTATGGTTAGGGTAATATATTGGATTAGAGCTACTGTTAAGGCTAGGATTATGGTTAGGTTAAGGCTACGGTTATGGTTAGGCCTAGGGTTAGAATTCGGTTAGGGTTATGGTTAGGGTAATGGATAAGATTAGAGCTAGAGATAGGGCTAGGATTATGGTTAGGATTAGGGCAATGGTTTGGGTTAGATTTCAGGTTAGGACAAGGTTTAGGTTTATGGTTAGGTTTAGGTTAAGTGTTAGGGCTAGAGTTATGGTTAGGGCTAGGATTAAATCTAGGGTTAGGGCTCTGATTAGGGCTAGGTTTTGGGTTAGGTTAGGGCTATGTAGGACTACTGCTAATGGTAGAATTAGGGTTATGATTAGGGCTAGTGTTAAGTTTAGCATTATGTCTAAATCTAGTGTTTACATTAGGTTTTGGTTCAGGGTGATGATTAGAGATAGATTTAGTGTTACCATCAGAGTCAGGATCAGTGTTACTGATCAGAGTTAGGGATAGACTCAGTTAGGGCTAGGGTTAAGGCTAGGTATAGGGTTAGAGTTTGTGTATGGCTTTGGGTAAGAATTTGGGATAGGGCCAATGTCATGTCTAGGATTATGGTTTGGTTGGGGTTAGGGTTAGGGTTTTGACTCAGTTTTGTTTTACAGCTATGGCTAGGATTAGGGCTACTTTTAGGATTAGCAATAGTGTTAGGGCTAGTGGTATGGTGAGGTTTAGCATTAGATTTATTGTTATGGTTTGATCTAGGTTTAGAGCTAAGTTTAGGGCTAGTGTTAGGGTTATGGTAATGGATAGAGTTAGAACTAGAAATACGGCTAGGGCGAGAGTTAGAATTAGTCTTAGGGCTAGGGTTAGGGTTCGGTTTAGGGTTAGGGCTAAATTAGGTCTAGATTAAGGGCTAGGGTGAATGTTAGTGTTAGGGCTAGGGTTAGGGCTAGGGTTAGGGTTAGGGTTAGTGTTAGATTTAGGGTTACAGTTAGGGTTAGGGGAAGGGATGGGGTTATAGCTATGTTTAGGGCTAGGGCAATGGTTAGAATTAGGGTTAGGGCTAGGGTTAGGATTAAGGCTAGGTTTAGGGATGAGGATTTGTGTTAGGGCTAGGTCTAAGATTAGGATGAGGATTTGTGTTAGGGCTAGGTCTAGGATTAGGACTAGGGCTAATGTCAGGTCTAGATTTATGGTTAGTGTTAGTTTTAGAATTAAGTTATGGCTAGGTCTAGTGTAAGGGTTAGGTTTAGGTAAGGGTCAGGTTTAAAGCTAGGTGTATTATTAGGGTCAGAGTCCGGGTAGAGTTTGGTTTAGGTTAAGGATTACTGTTAAGAATTGAATTAGCGTTAGGGTTAGGGTTAGGGTAATGGATAGGGTTAGGTTTAGGGTTAAGTATAGATTTAGAGTAATGGATAGGTTTAATGTTAGTGACAGGTTTAGCATTAGGCCTAGGATTAGCATTTCAGTTAGCCTTATATTTAGGTTTATGGATAGGGTTAGAAATTAAATAAGGGCTAGGGATAAGGTTAAGTTTATGGTTAGGGTTAGGCATAGGGTGAGTATCATTGATAGTTTTAGGGTTATGTTTAGGGTAAGGGTTAGAGCTTGAGCTACAATTAGGGCCAGGGCAAGGGTAGGGTTAGGTTTATGTCTAGGTTTATGGTTAGGGTTACAATAAGTGCTAGGTTTAGGGCTAGGATAAGGCCTAGGTTTTGTGTGAGGTTTAGGGCTATCATTAGGGCTATGGGAAATGTAAGAGCTAGAGAAATGGTTATGGGAAGTTTTATGGTTATGGAGAAGTCCAGTGTTAGTTTTAACGAATGATTCAACCTAGAAGAAAGAAATTTGGTGGGCCAAGTGCGACTGGAGTAATGATCTTTACTGCCAAGTATCATCAAGATTGGGTGAAAAAATATTTGCTGGGATTTCAGGAAACTCGGAGTTCTGTGGAAGCTTGGCAAAAGCTTTCAAATGAAATTGCTTATTCCCAGCCTTTCCTTCTGGCTAATTCAAGAGGTAACAAAGCTTAGAGAGCAAACTGAGACCTAATTCAGTTTTTCCAGTTTCAAGTAGCTAGCACAAATCGTGTTTGCTTTAGAGTTCCAAATGCCTCTATCACTATAGGGGAAAACGAAGTGAAACCTAAAACTTTAAAGTGTTCCTGCAAACGAACGCTTCAACCTAGAAAAACGAAATTTGGGGGGCCAAGTGCAACTGTAGTACTGATCATTACCAGCAAGTGACCTCAAGATTGGGTGAAAAAATATTTGCTGGTATTTCAGGAAACTCAGAGTTCGGTGAAAGCTTGGAAAACACTTTCAAATGTAAGTGTTTTTCCACAGTTTCTGGTAAGGGCTAATTCAAGAGGGAACAAACCACCCAGATAGCACTGAAAACTGATTTAGTGTGTCAAGTCTCAAGCAGCTAGCACAAAGCATGCTTGATTTAGAGTTCCAACTGCGTCTATCACTATACGGTAAAATGAAGTGAAACCTAAAATTCAAATTGTTCCTGCAAATGAACGCTTCAGCCTAGAAGAACGAAATTTGTAGACCCAAGTTCGACTGGAGTACTGATCATTACCACCAAGTATCATCAAGGTTGGGTGAAAAAAATATTTGTTTGGATTTCAGGAATCTCGGAGTTCTGTGGAAGCTTGGCAAATGCTTTCAAATGAAAGTGTTTTTCCACACTCTCTGCTTAGGGCTACTTAAATTGGGAACAATCCATAGAGAGCTCTGAGAAATGATGAAATGTGTCAAGGTTCAAGCAGCTACCACA
>NW_026009644.1:0-3284 GCF_001458135.2 Marmota marmota marmota
GGGAGGGGGGATAGTAGAGGATAGGAAAGGCAGCAGAACACAACAGACACTAGTATGGCAATGTGTAAATCAATGGATGTGTAACTGATGTGATTCTGCAATCTGTATATGGGGTAAAAATGGGAGTTCATAACCCACTTGAATCAAAGTGTGAAATATGATATATCAAGAACTATGTAATGTTTTTAACAACCAACAATAAAAAATTTAAAAAATAATAATAAAATAAATAAATAAATAAATAAGAGGGACAGTAGACAAAATATAAATGAATGAACCTGGCTGTGTTCCAATAAAACTCTTTTAAAAAATACATAAATTATATAAAGCAATAATTATGACACTTTGTTATTGAGTTTATAACAAAAGTAATATATATGATAATAATGGCAAAAATAATGGAAGAGTAAATCACATCACACTAAAAAAATAAATAAATAAATAAAAGTATCTCTGCAGGCATTCTTCACAGTCACAATGCAAACTGGTCAACAGGTGGCGGGGCTAAATTGAAAGTGGGGTCTACCAGACCCCAAATCCATTCTCTTACTTTCACAATACCAGACCCCTCTGTGTTAACCCTCTCAAGCCACTTCAGGTCTTGTTAGAGTCCATGACCCCAGATAACTGACTGTTGCTGACAGAGTTGTCTGTGTCAGCAACAACTTCATGTCAGCATGTCAGTTCCTGGGTCTATAACACAAAACACACTCTGACAGGAGACCTCATAAAGGGGCTTGGCATCATTCAGGGTACAGCATAATAGGCGCCTACAAATATCTTTAGGTGTACATATCCAGAGGAGTCCATATCCTAAATACACAGAAAGCATAATAGCCTTGTGGAAAAGGGATGATGAGGGGAATAATATCTTTTAGGACATTCTAAATTTTTGTCATAAACTCCAGTGCTGTTTTATGATAAATGTTGGGGAGCTCTGGCTGTGCTGAGGCTGCAGAGCTACTTTATTGCAGAGGTATGTAGAGTAAATCAGCCCACCAAGTTCTGAGCCTGGCTTCTTACCTTTTGCTTGGGCTCAGCCATGGAATTTGGAAATATTCAAGTAGAATTTTCTTTTTTTCTTTTTTTTATTAGTTGTTCAAAACATTACAAAGCTTTTGACATATCGTATTTCATACATTTGATTCAAGCAGATTATGAACTCCCAATTTTAGGGCAGCAGAATACAACAGACACTAGTATGGCAGTATGTAAAAAAGTGGATGTGTAACCAATGTGAATCTGCAATATGTATACGGGGTCAAGTTGAATTTTCTAAGATTCTGTTTTGACTTTTGAAGTTTCTCTAAATATACAATCGTTGAACATTAACTTGAAAATCTGATTTTTCAAATTATTATGAAAACGTGAGGAATGTTTTAAACTGTTAATTTTTATTCCCATAGGAAGTAAAATCATAAGAACTTTTGTTTGTTTGTTTTCATAAATGTAACAATATAGTATAGTAGAAATAACATGGTACATAAACTTGGAAGGGCCTGGGATAAAATTCTGGCCCTGTTTTTACTATGTGACATTTTGTAAATTATATTTTAGAAATTTCAATTTCTTTAGCTATAAAATGGAAATCATAAAATGTAACTTAGAGGGATTTGGGAAAATATTCTGTCAAAGTGGCTAGTACAGTGTTCCTAGTAGTCAGTATCCAGTAAATACTAGCCAAATTGAATCTAATTCTGTTTGGGAAATAAAATAGGATCTACAATGAGCTAGAAAGTGGGATTCCAAAGATAGAAAGATCCTGTTCAATAGCCCCCATGACCACAATCCCCAATGAAGGTCAACACATAAACCAGTTATTACAGAACAATGTATTATATGCTTAGATGACATTATGAATTTTTCCTTCCCAGGCCCATTTGGATTTAGGGAACCAATTGCTCTTCCTCTTGAGTTCTTGAATAGAAATATGTATCCCAAACACAGTTAATTAAAGGAACAGATTTTATTAATTACAAAACACTTGGGAGTTAGACTGAACTGCATGGAACATTATTCTTTTCTGGAAAGGCAAGTCTAGATTGCCTTTTTCTATGAGACAAATTCCATCCCCAATCCCAAATTTGAATTTTGGATTTTTCCTCTACATTTTAAGAGAACACAGCCCTCGTATTAACAAGATAAAAGAGAATGTTCCACATGCTCAAGTCAGATGTGGCTGAAATCACAAACCTGAATGTCAGGAAGGCAGGTGCTTCCAGTGGAAGGGTGAGCAGGATAGAGGCAGGAGCATTCATAGAGATTCATAAATCCCATAGAGGGGGAAAGCAATGTGCCATTGTCTCTTGTTGTTGTTATTGTTTACTTTTTGTTACTGGGGATTGAACCCTGGGGCACTTAACCACTTAGCCACATCCACAGCCCTTTTTTATTTAGAAACAGGGTTTCACTGAGTTGCTTAGGGCCTCAATAAATTACTGGGGCTGGCTTTGAGCTTGTGATCTTCCTGCCTTAGCCTCCTGAGCTACTGGGATTACAGGTACACAGGACTGCTCAAGGCTGAACAATTGTGTCTTAAAGGGAAGAGGAAGTAGTTCAGTATTGCTATTACACCAAGTTCAGGTTAAGAGATGAAGAGAAAGTTGAAACAAAGACATTGATTAAGGCTATTGCAATAGTCCAGGTGGAACGTCTTGGGGATCTGACAGTTAACATTCTTAATGACAAAGTTAGCAATTTTCAGATCCAGGGTTTATATTCAGTTTCTACATATTTCATGGTCAATATTCTTTCTACTTACCGTGAAGCATTCAAAGATCAATCAATGTCCCTAAAGATTCAGCTATAGTGGACTTGACCAAGAAGAAGAGGAGGAAAGACAAATTAACAATGGAAACATCCCAGAGTCATGGACGCATGAAAAAGAACTTTGAATTATTTTTCTACATTTTCTACATTTCTACATTTTACTGAGTTGGCCTGAATGAATTGTGTTTTCAAAGCACATGTCACTAAAGGGCTTCAGGCTCCAGTAAACATGTAAATACTGAGAGGCCTTTGAGTGTAAGATAGTCATTAGTCCTTTATGAGGGAGCGAACAGAATGTATTAGTCTCCATTTCATGTCAGGTTTCAATATGATAAAATATAGAGATCTCTTTTTCATTAAGGAATGTGCCATTATATTTATTTGCACATATTTAAAATAGTTTAAATTTAACAGCACAGCTTGCTTTGATTACATTATGCAAATCCAGAAGTTCAGCTGATATTATTAATTCCCTTTGCAATGCCATTAAAATCCAATTTATTTGATCATCATCC
>NW_026009645.1:0-3284 GCF_001458135.2 Marmota marmota marmota
CTAAGGAGATACAACTCCTGACTGAGAAACAGTATACCAAATGAGGCCTCAGAACATAAAAATATAAAACAATTGGAAGAAATTGTAAATTTTAATTACTAACCATATATCTATATAAGTGACTCATTAATTATTACAAATGTACTATATAAAATGTACTATACTAAATGTACTATTTTAAATATCAAATATTGATGCAAACTGTGTGTGGCTTTTATGGGTATTCTTTTACTATTTTGATAATCTTTTTTAAAAAATATAAACTTTAAATGAAATGTTCATGAAAATAAACTCCTGTATAAATAAGCATAAAACAGTTCCTTTAATAAGTATAAAATAAAATTTCAATGCAATTAAGGAAAAAAATTACCTATTGTCATTTAGAATGAATATTGTAGTTGAATAGTAGGTTAGGGATGGGGGAGAAATTTGCATAGAACAGTGTGAGTGAAATGGAAAATATGGGAATATAATAAGCTAGAACATTCTAATTATTTTGGAAAGCTTAAAGGAGATACAATTTAATAACATACTAACTTTTCACCTTAACAACTAGAGTAGCAAAAACACGAGTATGATAAAATAAACCTTTGTCACTTGACTATGCTAGCTAAAAAAACAGTAAAAACTACAGACAGATAAATCATAATATCTATCAAATTAGCAGGTGCATCAAGAATTTCAAGTGAAAATTAAGATATTTACCGGAAGAAGTTGGAGACTGTGTATTGAGATCCATATATGTAGAAAGCAGAGACATTAAAACGTATGGATTTTTAATTATGGATATGGAATATGCATAATGTGTCAATGAGAAAGAAGTATAATGTATTTCATCTGAATTTATTAATATGGAGTTTAGATATATTGTGCTAGCTTCAAAATCTTGGAATGCATTTAAAGTAAAGGTCACGGAGATCCAACAAGGCGGCGGGCACAGAGGTATCAAGTCTCTGACCTCTCCAGCTGCGTGGGCATAGGGAGTCTTAAATCATCTAAACGCTGTTTGCTCAAGATCACTAGGCATTGCTGAGCTAACATGGATCTGGGGCGAACAGTCTGGGCCTCTCAGAACACCCACCGAGCCCGTAGGGGCCAAATTCAGGCTCCCGTTTGCCCGCGTCTCACAGACAAACTGCTCTGGCTCAGTGCTAAAGAACCCGCGGATGTCCGGACCCGCCAGCCGCTGCCCGCGCGACTCGGCTGTCTGTCGGCCGCCCGCCCATGGCGCCCGTGGCCCCTGCGACTGGGCGGCTAGCCTCTGAGGCGCGGCTCAGCAGGAGCGGCGCAGGGACTCTAGGAAGAGGTCTCTACCCAGGCCTTCATGAAGTAGCAAACTGGGAATTGAAACCAACCAGAGACAGACCAGTCCCACCCCTCCCTTCAGACACTCCAGCAAGGAGCCTGGGGCCCGCCATAGCAGAGAGGTGACGTCACCAGAGGTTGGCCAATGGAATTCCTTCCCAGCAGAATCCACTTTGGCAGGTGTGTGACTCCCACCCCCTCCAGATACAAAGAGCCAAGAAACCTCGGGAATCTCTCCGGGGGCGTGTCTGTAGGGAAGCAGAGGGGATTCCCGATCCCCAACTCCCCTTACCACCAGCGGCGACACCCAAGGTCTTAGCCGCCAGTTTCCAGGGGCATGTCCACCAAAGGGGCCCGGAAAAATTAAACTGTTGGTCCCCAGATCACCGCACCACAGTACTGGGGCTTAGATGAATGACAGAGAGAGTGCTCAGTTCGGGAAATAGGACACGTGGTGGGGCTGCAAGTGTAACCAGATCCTTGAGGAACTGCCTACGGTGAACAGGATCTGCCTGGCTGGCTGGCAGGAGGAAGGGGAGGAGGGCCCGAGAAGTGAAATGGCTCTGGTCTAACAGGATTGAGAGACTCCTAGGAGCCACCTTACAGGGATTGCTATCAGCACATAGAGGGCAGAAGCTCAGCCGGAGGGCACAGCTCCACCTAATGGAAGAGAAGAAAATGGATCTCTAAGACTTCAATTTTTTTTTCTCTCTTTGTTCTTTTCTCCCCTTTTCCTTCTTTCTTTCTTTCCTGTTTCAAGTTTTATTGTTCTTTCCATTCTCCTCTAATCTATCTATCTCTCTCTCCTTCTTCATTTTAAGAGCACCTTCCTTCCCCTACCTCCCAACTTTCATCCCAAGCATTACATCTTCCATTATGAGTAATTTTCTAAATGCAAATAGGTGAATGTTTCAAGGCTGACTATAGGGCTCCTAAATACCTAGCTACAACCAACACCCTGATCCAATCACCTGTTAGTATCCCCCTTCGGTAGAGCAATCTTCTAAAGTAGCCAAGACATACGAACCCTCATACCATCATAGAACCTAACCTAAACATAAACTCCTAAGAACAGACAACAAATCACTATATGCATACAGAATCTGGAAGCCTTTTATGAACTGAATGAATCAGCTTTAAAAGTACAATAAAGCCCAACATTTCTAGGCATAGTCTCCAAACACAAAGGAGAGACAACAGAGATATACAAAACCAAAACAAATTTATAGGTGAAAGCAGAAACACAGCAGTCAAACAGAGATGGAATGTAACGTGAACAATATGAAAAAACAAGTGAAAAAAGGATTACAAACAACGCAGGACAACTTAAATCTACAGGAGGACCTAGAGGCATCAGAAAAATGGACAGAGAAAGAACTCAAAGCATACCTAACTCAGATGGAACAGAATATTAGAGAAGACATGAGACAGCAAGTCCAAGCAATGAAAGTATATTTTGAAAACAAATTAAACAAACAAATTCAAATGGTAAAGAACGAGCTCTACCAGGAGATAGAGATTTAAAAAAAAAATCAAACAGTAATCCTAGAAATGCAGGAAACCATAAACCAAATTAAAAACTCAAACGAGAATATTACAAATTGACTAGATCAAGTAGAAGTCAGAACATCAGATAATGAAGACAAAGTTTATCAACTTGAAAAGAATATAGTCAACACAGAAAGGATGCTTAAAACTCACGGGCAATCTATCCCAGAGATATGGGATGTCATAAAAAAACCAAACTTGCGAGTCATTGGGATAGAAGAAGTTATAGAGGTTCAAACCAAAGAAATGGACAACCTATTAAATGAAATAATCCTAGAAAGCTTCCCAGATATGAAAGATGGAATGGATTGTCAAATCCTGGAAGCCTACAGGACCCCAAACATTCAAAACCGTAATAGACCAACTCCAAGACACATAATTATGAAGATATCCAACATACAGAACAAGGAGAGAATATTAAAAGCTATGAG
>NW_026009646.1:0-3284 GCF_001458135.2 Marmota marmota marmota
CCTAGTACCAAAAAAAAAAAAAAAAAAAAATCAATGATGCTAAGATGAAAAGCAAACACCATTTTTTTTCTTTCTTAGTTGTATTTGGGCACACTTCCTTTATTTTATTTATTTATTTTTATGTGTTGCTGAGGATCGAACCCAGGGCCTTTCATGTGATGGGGAAGCACTCTCCCTCTGAGCCCCAACCCCAGCCCTGTTTTTAATGTTTTTTTAAAAAATTATTTATTTATTTATTTAGTTAGTTAGTTAGTGATTCCCATTTTGGTGCTTGGGTCAATTCAGGGCCTTGCACATGCTAAGCATGTGCTCTAGCAGTGAGCTGCACCTCCAGGTCCCAACATCAGGTTCTTTTTGGACTTGATCAGAGGTTGTTGCCTGGTTCCTGTGATGATGAGGTATAGCATCAAGGAATTTGAAACCACTGATGATCACAGAGCTGGGAAAATTGTGAATTCACAAGCAGGTTAAACAGTTGGGGAGTCCTCAGCTCCAGACTTGATGTGCAACTCAAAGATCTAGAAAAACAGAATAATCTGTTCCCATCCTGTCAGGTTGGATTCACTGTACTGATAATTTCAGGGGAAATATGAAGAAGCAAAATGAAAACATAAGAGGGGAAAACCCTGGACTCTTTCTAGGTATGCAATATATACCAAACCAAAACATTTCCTGTGTTTTGTTTTGTTTTGTTTTGTTTTTTGTAGTTTGTTTGTTTTTTTGTTTTGTTTTTGTTTTTGATACTGGGGATTGAGCCTAGGGGCACTCAACCACTTAGCCCCATCTCCAGACCTTTTTTGTATTTTATTTAGAGATAGGGTCTTGCTAAATTGTTTAGGACATCGCTATTGCTGAGGCTGGGGCTTGGAACTCTTGGTCCTCCTATGTCAGCCTTCTTAGCCTCCAGGATTACAGGCATGTGGGAGACCAGGCCCAGCTGGCCTAGAATTCTTGATTCTCCTGAGCCATTGGAATTGCAAGCCTCTGACACCATACCTGGCAAAACAAAATATTTCAATGAACAAACTATTCAAAAAACTGTTGCCAAAAGCTAAGTCCTTGTCCCCATTGATGCCAATCCAATAACAAAGACACAGTTTTGAGGAAAAGGGAAAAGATGGTTGATTGCTTTACCAGCAAAGGAGAAACACAGGGGACTGCTGTCCCAAAGGCTGTGCTTCTGCCCATCAGCAGGAACAGGAGGCTTTTACAGAGGGGATTCAGAGAAAATGAGATTAAGGAGGAGAGATCAGGAAGGAGGTGAGTGGTTAGGGAAGAGAAGATGAGAGAAGCTCAAGGAAAAGAAGATCAGGGGTAAGAAAATCAGGAAGAAGTTTAGGGGAAAGAAGATGAGGGAGGAGAAGATCAGGGAGATTAAGACTGGGGAAAGAAAAAAAATAAGTTTCAAAGCCATAAGGGATATAGTCAAAGCACCAAGTGAACCCCTGTTACAAAACTATTCAGAGCCTTTCCTTCTGGAGGGGTCAGTGTGTCCCACAGACAGCACACTGCAATTTGAAGACCTCTGCTCTAAGGAGCCATCACCCCAATGGCAGCCTACCCCCCAGCCAGCTGGCTGTATGGGAGGTGCACCATAAACAGGCTGATTAAAGCTGAGAGGCTGCCTTAATCTTTGTAGAGGGGCTGAGGGGAAGCCAGACTGGTTGGTGGTTATTTCAGTGATCAGAGGGAAGATGAGCTCGGACAGAGCTGGTGCAAAGAAGAGGGATGGAAGTGGATTTAGGAATGGATGAACTGTGGGGTTAAAGAAGACGGAAATCCTGAGTGGGCTGAACATTAGGCACTGGGAGGTGCTTTTTAAAGTTATTTTTATATTATTGGTACCAGAGATTGACCTAAGGGGCACTTTACCACTGAGCTCCATCCCCTGTCCCATTTATATATTTATATATATATTTATTTATTTACCCCCTTTTTAGTGGTTTTTATTTGTGCACCATATCAATAGGTAATAGTGGAACTCATTATGACATATTCTTTTTTCTTTTTTCACAATACCTTTATTTATTTATTTCTATGTGGTGCTGAGGATCGAACTCAGGGCTTCATACATGCTAGGCAAGTTGCCATCCACTGAGCCACACCACAGCCCTGACATATTCTTAATGCACATAATTTGATCAGTCTTATTACCCCACATCTCCTCATTTCCTCTCCTCCTCTCTCACCATATCCTCTTCCTCTATTCTACTAGCTTCCCTTCTATTATTAATTTTTTACACTTTTAATATTTTTATTGATGCATTTTAATTATACATAGTAATCAGGTTCATTGTGACATATTTATATATTTTGTTATTTGCATATTTATATATGCACATAACACAGTTTGCTCCAATAATTTCCCCAGTACTTCCCTTTCCCTCCCATCTTCCTTCTGCCTGTTCTCCTCTCTCTAGTCTTCTGGTTTTTCCATTGGTGCATTATAATTTTAAATAAAAGTGAAATTCATTTTGATATATTCATACATTCCTACAGCATAATTTGATCAATTTTATTCTCTTGTTCTTCTCCTTTCCCTCCCTTTCACCCTCCCCCTTAGTCCCCTACCTCTACTCTACTCATATCCCTTCTATTTTCATGAGATCCCTGCCCCCCCCTTTGTTAAATTTCTTTTTTCTCTCTACCTTCTTTATATGAGAGAAAACATTTGACCCTTGACTTTCTGAGTCTGGTTTATTTCACTTAACAGGATGTTCTCCAATTCCATCTGTTTTAGGCAGCTTTTTCTCTGCCATAACCAAAGACCTGGCAAGAACAATTAAAGGAAGAAAAGGTTAATTGGGAGCTCATGGTTTCAGAGGTCTCAGTCCATAGATGGCCAACTCCATTGCTCTTGGCCCAAGGTGAGGCAGAACATCATGGTGGAAGAGTGATGGCGGAAAGTGGCTCAGGACACTCAGGATATAACACCAGAAAGGAAGAGAGAGAAGGGGTGGGGGGTAGGGAGAGAGTGCTCTTTTCTCCGCAAGGACAAAATATAAAATCCAAAGGCATGCCCCCAGGGACCTACCTCCTCCAGCCACACCCTACCTGCCTATAATTACCTCCAAGTTAACCCCATATGAGGGGATTAATGCAAAGATTTAGTTAAACCTCTTTAAAACCCAATCATTTCCACTTTAAAATTTCTGGCATTGTCTCACATGAGCTTTTGGGGGACACCTAATATGTAAACCATAACACCATTTATTTATCAGCAAATGACAATTTTTATTCTTCTTTATGATTGAGTAAAACTCCATTATATATATATATATATA
>NW_026009647.1:0-3284 GCF_001458135.2 Marmota marmota marmota
AAATGAATTCAGAAAAGTAGCAGGATATAAATCAATACCTATAAATCAAATGCATTTCTATACATCAGTGATGAATCCTCTGAAAGACAAATTAGGAAAAGTACCCCATTCACATTAGCATCAAAAAAAAAAAAAGAAAAAGAAAACTTGGGAATCAATTTAATAAAAGAGGTGAATGATGTCTACAATGGAAACTACAGAACACTAAAGAAAGAAATTGAAGAAGACCTTAGAGGATGGAAAGATCTCCCATGCTCTTGGAGAGTCAAAATTAATATTGGCAAAATGGCCATACTACCCCAAGTGCTATACAGATTCAATGTGATTCCAATTAAAATTTAATTCCAATTAAATCATTCCTTAGAATAGAAAAAGCAATCATGAAATTCATTTGGAAAAATAAGAGACCTGGAATAGACAAAGCAGTCCTTAGCAAGAAGAGTGAAGCAGATGGCATCACAATACCAGACCTTAAACTATACTTCACGGCTGTTGTAACAAAAAGAGCATGGTATTGGCACCAAAATAGGCATGTAGACCAATGGTACAGAATAGAAGACACGGAAATGAACCCATATAAATATAATTATCTCATACTAACCAAAAACATACATTGGAGAAAAGATAGCCTCTTCAACAAATGGTGTTAGGAAAACTGGAAAGTCATATGCAGCAAAATGAAACTAAACCCCTACTTCTCACCTGCACAGAACTCAAAGTGGATCAAGGACCTAGGAATTAGTCCAGAGATCCTGTGCCTAATAGAGGGAAAAGTAGGCTCAAATCTTCATCACATCAGATTAGGCCCTGACTTCCTTATCAAGACTCTTAAAGCATAAGAAATAAATCAAGAATCAACAAATGGAATGGTTTCAAACTAAAAAGCTGCTTCTCAGCAAAAGAAACAATCAGCGAGGTGAAGAGAGAGCCTACATTTTGGTAGAAAATTTTTGCCATACGCACCTCAGATAGAGCACTAATCTCCAGGATATATAAAGAATTTAAAAAACCTTAACACCAGAAAACAAACAACCCAATCAATAAATGGTCTAAAGAGCTGAACAAATACTTCTTAGAAGAAGATATACAGTTGATCAACAAATATATGAAAAAATGTTCGACATCTCTAGTAATTAGAGAAACGCAAATCAAAACTACTCTTAAGATTTCATCTCACACCAATCAGAATGGCAGTTATCAAGAATGCAAACAACCATAAGTGTTGGTGAGGATGTGGGGAGAAAGACACACTCATACATTGCTGGTGGGACTGCAAATTGGTACAGCCAATCTGGAAAGCAGTATGGAGATTCCTTAGAAAACTTGGAATGGAACCAGCTTTTGACCCAGCTATCCCACCCCTTGGTCTATACCCAAAGGACTTAAAATCAGCATACTATAGTAATGAAGCCACAACAATGTTTATAGCAGCTCAATTCACCATAGCTAAATTGTGGAACTAACCTAGATGCCCTTCGGTAGATGAATGGATAAAGAAACTGTGGCATATATACACAGTGGATATTACTCAGTGTTTAAAGAGATAAAATCATGGCATTTGTAGGTAAATGGATGGAGTTGGAGAATGTCATGCTAGGTGAAGTAAGTCAATCCCAAAAAACCAAAGGCCGAATGTTTTTTGATAAGTAGATGCTGATCTATAATTGGGGGGTCGGAGGCATGGGAAAAATGGAGGAACTGTGATTGGGCAGAGGGGAGGAGGCATGGGGGCAAGAAAGATGGTGCAGTGAGAAGGACATCATTACCCCTAGGTACATGTATGACTATGCATGGTGAGACGCTACACTGCAGTTGTATACAGTGAATCAAAATGCATTCTGCTTTCATATATACCTAATTAGAATAAATAAATAATTTTTTAAAGAAAGTATAAATTCCTTACTATTTGTCTTACAGTTTTTAGATGTAAAACTTTTCAAATCTCTTTTCTCAGACTGTTATTATTGCCTTACATATCTTCCCTTTATAATCAGAGAAATATTCTTTAATCCCTGTGTCTCAGATTGTGTCTTGATATAAGGAATGTGGTTTTATAGGAATTTATGTAAGTAGTTCTTCCACCAAGAGAATACAAATTGGAAAAGTCATGAGAAAATGTTTAAATAAAAAAAAGTCTAGCAGAACAAATTTTATTCTTTATATTTTACTTTCAGTTTTTGAGCACACAATTTTTCAGTTGTGCTTCCAATTTGTATACTAATATTTATGTGTAGTACATTTTTAAAAAATATTTTTTAGTTGTCAATAGTTCTTTTGTTGGTTTGTTTGTTTCTATGTGGTGCTAAGGATCAAACCCAGGGCCTCATTCATGCCAGGCAAGTGCTCTACCACTGAGCCCCAGCCCCAGCCCATGTAATACATTTTAATATTAATTGAATGCAGCTTCAATATTTAACCTTTGCATAATCAACCAGATTGGAGTTCACCTCTTCATCATGTTTTGAATGTTAAAAAGCTCTTTGTAGTTAAAAGTCATGTTCATTAATCATGCCTACATGTACTAAAACAATTTGAATAGGATCAGCATGAAGACAACAAATATGATTATAGATCTTCACACTTTTTTAAAGCAAGTGCTTTTTTCTGCTATTGTATGCTTCAAAAGTTTGCTTGATTTCAGAATTCTAATTGTTTCTAAAGCAGAAACTATTGTGGAGAAAATAGTCAGCTTTCAAATCTAATTACAATTATTACTCTAGTTATGTGAGTAAATTTTTTCTCAAAATAATTGAAGGCTAGTATTGTTGAAAAGAAAAAATTAGAATTTAAAGATGAAATTCTTAATTTAAAAAATTGCATTTCTGTGTTTAAATTAGGTGGTGGTGTTGTTGTTTTTTAGGGTGCCACAGTTCGTAATGAAATGGATTCTGTCATCATTAGCCGGATAGTAAAAGGAGGTGCTGCAGAGAAAAGTGGTCTCTTACATGAAGGAGATGAAGTTCTGGAGATTAATGGCATTGAAATTAGGGGGAAAGATGTCAATGAGGTTTTTGACTTGTTGGTAAGTTCATACAGGTGAAGAATAATTGATAGCTCTTAAGAAACTAAGTTTTGGGGGGCTGGGGTTGGTGCTCAGTGGTAGAGTGCTCGCCTAGCATGCCTGAGGCACTGAGTTTGATCCTCAACACCACATAAAAACAATATAATGTGCCCACCTTAAAAAAAAAAACAACCTAAAGATATATAAATAAATAAAATTTTTTTTTTAAAGAAATTGGGTTTTTGTTAGACTTAGAATTTCTTTTTTTTTTTTTTTTTTTTTT
>NW_026009648.1:0-3284 GCF_001458135.2 Marmota marmota marmota
GTGTTAGGTTTAGGTGTAGTGTTAGGTTTAGGGGTAGGTTTATGGTTAGTGTTAGGTATAGGGTTAGGATTTGGGTTAGAAACAGGTTAGTTTTAGGGTTAGGATTAGTGTTAGATTTAAGTTTATTTTAGGTTTAGGTTTAGGATTAGTCTTAGGGTTAGGGTTAGTGTAGATTTAGGGTAAGGATTAGGGTTCTAATTGGGTTTTGTGTTAGGGTTATGGTTAGAGTTTGTATTATGATTAGTGTTAGGATTAGTGTTAGGGTTAGGAATTGAGTAAGGATATTATTGTTAGTAATAGGGTTAGGGTTAGGGTTAGTGTTAGGATTAGGATTAGGGTTCCTGCTAGTGTTAGTTTTAGTGATACGGATAGGGTTAGTTTTAGTGATAGCGTATGTGTTTGTGTTAGGGTTATGGTTAGTGTTAGGTATAGTGTTAGGTTTAGGGATAGGTTTAGGGTTAGTGTCAGGATTAGGGTTACGGTTATGGTTAGTGTTACGGTTAGGATTAGGGTTAGGATTAGAGTTTGTGTTAGGGTTAGGTTTAGATTTAGCTTTAGTTTTGTGGTTAGTGTTAGTGTTGAGGTTAGAATTTGGTAATGTTTGATTTAGGGTTGGGTTAGGATTTAGGTTTATGGTTTGTGTTAGGGTTTGTAATAGGTTTAGAGTTAGGGTTAGGGTTTGGTTAGGTGTAGTGTTAGGGTTAGGGTTAGTGTTAGGGTTAGTGGTAGGGTTAGGTTTAGATTTAGTGTTAGGGTTAGGGTAAGTTTTAGGGTTAGTGTTAGAGTTAGTGTCAGGGTTAGTGATAGGTTTAGAGTTAGATCTTGGGTTAGGGATAGGGTTAGGGTAATGTTTAGGGTTAGGGTTAGGTTTAGGTTTAAGTTTAGGTTTAGTGTTAAGGTTAGGTTAGGATTAAGGTTAGGGTTAGGTTAGGGTAAACTTTAGTCTTAGTGTTAGGGTTCGTTTTAGGGTAGGGTTAGTATTAGGGTTAGGGTTACAGTTCGGATTAGGGTTAGGTATAAGGTTAGTGTTAGTGTTAGTATTAGGGTTAGAGTTTGGGTTACTGTTAGCATTTGGATTATGGTTAGAGTAATGGTAAGGGTTAGGTTTAAGGTTAGTGTTAGGGTTAGAAATAGGGTTAGGGTTAGTGTTAGAATTAGGGTTAAGGTTAGCGTTAAGGTTAGTGTTAGTGTTAATTTTTGCATCAGAGTTAGTGTTAGGTTTATTGTCAGGGTTAGGTTTAGAGATAGGGTTAGGGTTAGTGTTAGGTTTAGTGTTAGGGTTAGGCTTATTGTTAGGGTAAGTGTTAGGGTTATGGTAAGGGTTAGGGTTATTTTAAGAGTTAGGTTAAGGTTTAGGGTTAAGGTTTGTTTTAGCATTAGGTTTAGGGTTACAGATAGGATTAGGGTTACAGTTAAGGTTAGGGTTAGGGTTAGGGTAAGTGTTATGTTTATGGTTAGGGTTATTGTTAGTTTTAGTTTGAAGTTTAGGGTAAGGGTTATGGTTTCTGTTAGGGTTATTGTTAATGTTATGGTTAGGGTTAATGTTAGGTTTAGGGTTAAATTTACAGTTAGGGTCAGTGATAGGTTTATGTTTGGAGTTAGGGTTAGTGTTAGGGTTAGGGTTAGGGTTAGGTTTAGGGTTAGTGTTACTGTTAGGGTTACTGTTAGGGTTACTGTTAGGGTTAGGGTTAGAGTTAGTTTGTGGTTAAGGTTAGATTAGGTTTAGTTTAGAATTATGGTTTGGGTTAGTGTTTGTCTTACATTTAGGGTCAGTTTGGGGGTGAAGTTTAGGGTTAGGGTTAGGGTTAGATTTAGTGTTATGGTTATGGTTAGGGTTTGTGTTAGGGCGGGGATTACAGTTAGGATTAACATTAGGGTTAAGGTTAGGGTTAGGTTTAGTGTTGCTACTGATAGTGTGAGTTTAGGCTTAGGAGTAGATTTAGAGTTAAGTTTATGGTTAGGGTTTGTGTTAGATTTTGGGTTAGGGTTAGGGTTAGTGTTAGGGTTGTGTTAGGGTTAGTGTTAGGGTTTGCATTAGGGCTAGGTTTAGGGTTAATGTAAGGGTTAGCCTTAGTGTTTGAGTTAGGGATAGGGTTAAAGTTTGTGTTTGGGTTAGGGTCAGTGTTAGGTTTAGGATTATGGTTATGGTTAGGGTTAGGGTTAGGTTTAGGTTTAGGTTTAGGGTTAGGGTTACATTTACAGGTAGAATAGGGTTACGATTAGAGTTAGTGTTAGTGTTAGGTTTTGCATTAGGGTTAGTGTTAGGGTTATTGTTAGTGTTATTGTTAGGTTTGGGGTTAGTGTTAAATTTTGCATTAGAGTTAGTGTTATGGTGAGGATTAGGGTTAGGGTTAGGGTTAATGTTAGGGTTTGGATTAGACTTTGGGTTAGTGTTAGGGTTAGGGTTTGTGTTAAGGTTAAGTTCAAGGTAAGTATAAGGTTAGGTTTATGGTTAATATTATGGTTAATGTTAGGGTTAGTGTTAATGTTAATTTTTGCATTAGAGTTAGTGTTAGGTTTAGTGTCAGGGTTAGATTTAGAGATAGATTTAGGGTTAGTGTTAGATTTAGTGTTAGGTTGAGGTTTAGGGTTAGGGCTAGTGTTAGTGTTAGTGTTAGGGATAAATTTAGGGTTTTTGTTAGAGCTAGGGTTATTTTTAGGGTTATGTTTAGGGTTCATGTAAGGTTAGGGTTAGGTTTAGTGTTATGTTTACGGTTAGGCTTAGTGTTAATGTTAGGGTTAAGATTAGTGTTAATGGTAGGGTTACCATTCGGGTCACGTTTAGGGTTACTTTTAGAGTTAGTGTTAGTATTAGGGTTAGTGTCCGGGTTAGGGTTATGGTTAAGGTTAGGTTTAGTGTTAGGTTTAGGGCTCGAGTTAGCATTAGGGTTTAGGTTACAGTTTGGGTAATGATATTTTTAGATTTAGGTTCCAGTTACCATTGGGGTAATGGATAGGTTAGGTTTAGGGATTGTGGTAGGGTCAGGCTGAGGATTAGCATTAGGGTTAGGGTTAAGGTTAGGGTAATGGATAGGGTTAGAGCTAGGGTTAGAGCTAGGGTTATTGTTAAAGTAAGGGCTAGGTGTAGGGTTAGGTTTAGATTTAGTGTAAGGATTAAAGTTAGGGTTAGGTATAAGGTAAGGTTTAGGGCTAGGATTAGGGTTCAAGTTAGGGTTAAAGCTAGGGTTGGGTCTTGGATTAGGGCTAGGTTTTGGGTTATGTTAGGGCTCTTCTTAGGGATACTGCTAATGTAAGAATTAAGGTTACGATTAGGGCTTGTTTTA
>NW_026009649.1:0-3283 GCF_001458135.2 Marmota marmota marmota
CCCTAGCCCTTATCCTAGCCCTAAACATAACCTTAATTATAAACCTAACCATAATCCTAGGCCTAACCCTAACACTAACCCTATCCCTAAACTTAGACCTAATTTAGCCCTATCCCTAATCTTAACCCTTAACTCTAACTCTCACCTTAGTCCTAACCCTAGCTCTAACCCTATACTTTACTGGAACCCTAATCCTATCCCAAACCATTGGTCTAACACTAGCCCTATTCATAGCCCTAGCTGCAACCCTAGATCTAACCCTAACACTAAATCTAACCCTAACAATAAGCCTAAACCTAAACCTAACACTAGCCCTAACCCCAAGGCTAATCCTAAAACTAGCACTAACCCTAGCCCTAAAACAAAACCAAGCCATAGACCTAACCTTAACCCTTAATATAAACTAAGCCCTAACCCTACACTTAGCCATAACTCTAGCCCTAAACTGAGTTTTAAGTCAAACTCTAAAACTAACCCTGACCCTGACTCTGACCTTAACACTAACCCTAGCTCCAAACATCACCCTAACCCTAAACCTAAACCTAACAATAGACCTACCCTAATCCTAACCCTAAAATTAGCCCTAATCGTAACCCTGATACTTACATTAGCCATAAACCAAGCCTTAACTTAACCCAAAACCTAGCCTTATTCCAAGCCCTGTACCTAGATTTACCCCTAACCCTAACCCTACCACTAATCATAACTATAACCCTACCCATAACCCTAGATTTAACCCAAACCCTAAGCCTAAGCCTAACCCTATCAATAATTGTAACAATAACCCTAGCCGTACTCCTATCTCTACCCTATCCATTACCCTAACCATAACCCTAACCCTAATGCTAAACCTTGGCCTAAACCTAACTATATCCCTATTCCTAACCCTATCCATTAACCTAAACCTAACCTGAAACATAAATCTAACACTATCTTTACCCTAATCCTAACTCTAAAGCTAATTCGAGCCCTAACATTAAACCTTAACCTATTTAAAACACTAATCGCAACCCTGACCCTAATAGTACACTTAGCTCTAAACCTGACCCTAACCCTTACACTAGAGATAGCCATAAGCCTAAACCTAAAACTATTTTTAACCTAAAACTAGACCTGAAATTAGCCCTAGCTGTAATCCTAGCCCTAAACCTAAAATTAATCCTAACCTGAACCATAACTCGAGCCCTAACCAAATTCTAATCCTCACTCTAGCCCTAAACCTACCTATAACCTTTCCTGTACCCTATAACTAACCATAATCCTAATCCTAACACTAACCCTCACCCTAAACCTAAGCCTAACACAAAGCCAAGTGCTAATCCTAGCCTTTATTTAATCCTATCCTAACCCTAAACCTAGCCATAAGACTAACTCTAACTCTTGCCCTAGCCCTAGCCCTAGTTATATCCTAAACCTTAATACTAACCCGAGATCTAAGCCTAAGTCTAAATCTAAACCTAAATCTAAATTTAACTGTAACAATAAGCCTAAACCAAATCCTAACACTACCCCTAACCATAATACTAATTCTAAAACTTGCCCTATCCCTAGCCCTAGCCATAAATCAAAATCAAGCCATAGCCCTAATCCTAACCCTTAACCTAAACCAAATCCTAACCCTACAACTAGCCCTAAAACTAACTCTAAAACTAACCCTGACCCTGACACTGACCCTAACAATAATCTAGCTCTAAACATCAATCTAATCTTAAATTAACCCTAACACTATATCTAGCCTTAACCTAACTCTCAAACTAGCCTTAATCATAACCCTAGTTTGTACATTAGTCATTGTCTTAACCCTAGCCTTAACCCTTACACAAATCCTACCCCTAATTCGAGCATTAACCCTAATACTAGCCCTAACCCTAACAATAGCCCTAACCCTAACTCTAACCCTATTCCTTACACTAAGCCAAACCCT
This sequence comes from Marmota marmota marmota, assembly GCF_001458135.2. Lineage (NCBI taxonomy): Eukaryota > Metazoa > Chordata > Mammalia > Rodentia > Sciuridae > Marmota > Marmota marmota. The sequence continues at coordinate 1,925 of NW_026009649.1, forward strand.
AACCCAAATGCTAACCCTAGTCCTAATCCTAATCCTTAGCCTAACTTAAATTCTAACCATAATACTAGTCTTAATCCTAGCCTTCATTCTACCTCTAAACATAACCTTGACCCTCATCTGACCCTAATAGTAACCCTAGGTCTAAACCTGACACTAACCCTTAACCAAACCCTAACACTAGCCCTACTGGTAACCCTATACCTATACCTAAGCCTAACACTAGACCTAGACCCAAAGCTAATGCTAAATATAGCTATAACTCTAGCCCTAGACCTAAACAAAAACCTAAAACTAGCCATAACAATAACCCTTAACCTAAACCAAACACTTAACCTACCCATAGACCTAGACCTAGTCCTAATTCTGGCTCTAACACTAACCCTAATCCTATCCCAAACACTGACCCTGATTCTAACACTGAACATATCTTTAAACCTGACACTAACCCAAAATCTAGACCTAGCCATAATCCTAACCCTAAAACTAGTCATAAACATAACCCTAGCTTTTACATAGCCCATAGTCCTAACCCTAGCCCTAAACCTAACACAAAACCTAGCCCTAATCTAAGGCCTAAACTTAGCTCTAAGCATAATACTCAGTCTAACCCTAGCCCTAAAGCTAGCCCTAAACTAAGCCTCGCCTTAGACCTAACCCTAGCTCAAAGCCTAACCTTTACTCTAAACATAACAATAGCCCTATCCTAAACCCTAATTCTAACCCTAGCCCTAATCCTAACGTTCAACCTAGCCTGAACTTTAGCTCTAACCATATCCATTACCCTAACCTTAACACCAACCCTGATTAAAACTCTATCCCTAATACTAAACCTAACTCTAACCATAAATGTAAACCTAGACCTAAACCTAAACCTAACCCTAGCCCTAGCCCTAACCCTAGATCAAACACTAACCCTTACCCTAACCTAACCATAACCCTAGCCCTAAACATAACACTTACCCTAACCCTAAAACTTACCCTTAACCACACAGTAGACCTATCCCTAAACCTAGCCCTAATCCTAGACTTAATCCAAATCATAACCTAGCCCTAACCCTAGCTCTAAAACTATCCATTACACTAAACATAGCCCTATCCCTAATGCTAACCCTAACCCGATCGCTAAACCTAACCCATCCATTACCCTAAACCTTAACTGAAACCTAAACTAAACACTATCCATTACCCTAACCCTAATGCTAATTCGAGCCCAAACCCTTAAGGTTTACTTAAGCTAAACCAAATGTTAACCCTGAACCTGACTCTGAATCTAATAATAACCCTAGCCCTAAAGCTGACCTTTACCCTAAACTTAACTCTTACACTAGACCTAGCCATAATCTAACCCTAAAACTATCC
>NW_026009650.1:0-3283 GCF_001458135.2 Marmota marmota marmota
GCCGGGAGCCGGGGTGGGGTGAGGACAGGATGGGGCAGAGCCCGGCTTCAGGTGAGAGGGCGGCAATGGCTTCTAAAGTCCAGGGCCCTCGCGCCCGCCCATGGCCACCATGGCAGCTGGAAGAGAAAGCAGAGGGGAGCGTGGTGAACCCCGAGGTTGCGGCTCCTGGCCTGCTGGGACCCGCAGGGGCAGCATCAGCGGCTCCGGCCAGGCACCAAGGCTTTGGAGCACACGCTCTGGCTCTGACGCCTTCCAGAACACCTGCTCAGTCCCCTGCCTGTCCACCCCAACTAGGGTGTCCACCTGCAGAGCAGGGGTCCAGCCAGGGAAATGGCGTCCCTCTTCCTCTACCCGCACTGATTAGGGAGGGTGAGCATGCAGCCTAGGCCTCTTGGCTGCCCAACTGGCCAGGTCCTGGTGTGGTTCCTATGGCTCTGCTCACGGCCCTCTGGATACCAGCAAGAGGAGAGGATGCCCTCTCAGCCCTCTCCTCTGTCCTCTGCCCCTCCCTCAACGACCTTCCTCCTGCCTGGGAAGAATCTGCCAACCAACAGGCAGAGAACAGAGGACAGAGGTCATTTTGACCATCTCCACTCAGCAGACCTCGGCCTTGTCTGCAGGCCCGAGTGGGAGCACTGCAGACCCCACAGCGGGAGGTACAGGGCGTGGACGTGAGGGGTCTGACTGGTGCCGTCTGCAACTGCCAGCTGTCTGCTCTGCTGGTTCATCCCTGTGCCCATGAATGCTCCTGCAGGAAGACCCTCATGCCCTTCATCTCCAGACACAGGACCTAGGGAGGAACGGAGGGACGATGGCCGCCTTGCCACCCCACCCCCAACCCCGTGAGGCTGCACCATGACAAAGACCCCAGGTTCAGAGACAGGCCTAAGCAGCTTCCTCAAGCTGCAGTGAAGGGGGGAAGAGCCACAGCAGAGCCTGGACAGACTCCCAGCCAGGTGGTCTCCCAGCCCAGGAGAGGGCCCGGCTGCACCACTGCCCACGTTACAGTGGACAGCAAGCTAGGCACTGCCCAACCCAGATCCACCCAGGCAAGGTCCTTCACTGGCCAACCTCAGTTTCCCACATCCATTCCACCCATCAGCTGAGCCAGTAGGGGAGGGAGGGGGTCATGGTCAGTACCCTCCCCTCTGAGCCCACTTGGCTTCGCCTCTACTCTGCTGACCCCTGCAAAGGAGGGATGTGCTGCTTCCTGCTGCTTCCTGCTGCCTGAGCCCAGCTGGCCAGAGACACAAGGTCATCACGGCTCTTCATTCCCTCCTAGTCCTTCTGCAGTGGCCTCCCAAGCACAGTAGGGAGCCCCCAGGTCCGCCCACTGAGATTCTGAGCCCCCAGCGGGGATGCTTGAGGCTGGACAATCCTCTGGGCAAGCCCTCACATGGGGCCTCAGTTTGCTCCTCTGTGAGATAGAGAGGTCCTCACGGCTCTCAGCAAGAGGGTAAGAGCAGCCAAGCACAGGAAGTGACACCAACAGGGAGAGGAAGCCTGAGGCCTCTGGGTCACCCGGGGCAGCTCCGGCCAAGCAGGCCCTGTCAGTGGTCCTTGAGGAGGACAGACCTGCACTGCACGCTTCTCAGCCTGCTTGCCTCTGCACATCTGGCAACTCACCCGGTCCCCACTCCCAAAGCCCATCCGCCAGCCTGACCTACCCACCCTAAGGGGAGGCCCTGGTCAGCCTGCAGAGCCCTCCCACCCTCTCCCCTATCTCGTGAAGCTGGAGAGGCCACAGCCAGGGTCCCACAGCCAGCCTCATGCCCTGTCCCCCATTCCCAACCTTATGTAGCTGCCAGCCTTCACCTGAGCCCCACCCAGAGACTGACGCTCCCCTAATGCCCAGTGAGAATCAGGGACCAGCCCCGGCCCCAGCCCCTGGGGGAATGTCAGCAAAGCCGGATGGGAAGACCCAGCCAGGCCCAGCACTGCCCCCTGGTGCCTCTGTGGCTCCACCACAGGTCCATCTCACTCTGCCCCCCACTGGCGGGGCAAGGAGGCACAGGCAATCCTATTAGTCCTGACCCCCAGTTAGGGTTACCCCAAACCCACTGCATTCTGCCTGGCAGGGGGTCTGGCACAGCCGGGCATGTCAATGCCGGCCTGGGGCCTCTCCCCACAGCCTCCGTGGAAGGCCCTGTCTGGGAGGCACGGTGGGTTGGGAGAGCAGAGCAGACGCAGAGCCAGGATGCACAAATCCCAGACTCCACAGGCCGGTGGCCAGGCCCAGGGCCCTCCGGGCCTCCCATACCCTGGGTGAAGAATGGTTACAGCCTAGAGCAGGTGCTCAGCCTCACAGCCTGGCCACGAGGTGCTGGGCAGGAGGGGCCGGTGACCTTGATCCTTGAGGGGGTAGCTTGGTGGGAAGACACGGAAGGACGCACCTCAGGTGCTTGACATCCGTGACAGCACCTCCAGGCAGCAATCCCAGGGTTCCGCTGCAGATCCCGCTTACAGATGGACACACTGGTTCTCTTTCAGCAGAGCCACACCATGTCCTCTCCCTGCCACTGTCCCAGGACCTGCAAGAGCTGGCTGCGCCATCCCTGCTGGCCAGTCCCATGTCATGGGCCACCCTGTCCTCTGAGCAGCATCAGGGGTATGAGGCCCCCTCAGTGTGGGAGAGGTGGCAGTGAAGGACAGCAGCAGAACAGCCTTTAAAAGGACCACCTGGCAGCCCTGGGTTTACCTGTAGGGATGTAAGGGACTGGGGGACAGGAGTGGCCTAGGGAAGGAGGCTGCAGGGATAGGCCCCAGAGCCAGCTGGAGGTAGAGGGCATGGAGGGACATTCCTGGGCGCAGTGGAGTTGGATGATCTGATCTTCACTAGAGGACCCGCTGTCTGTAGGGGACAAAGGAGAGCAGGAGGAAGGGGCCACAGGAAAGGTCCTCGCTGAGGCAGGGAGCTGGAGGAGCAGAAGTGTGCCCATGTGTGCCTGTGGGCACAAGTGCGTGAGCACACGTCTGGGTGTGTCCCTGTGTGTGTGCGTGTGTGAGGGTGCATAAGCACACACGTGTGCCTCTGCGGGTCACAGGGCAGGAGGAAAACGTGGCCTCTGCTGATGCTCACTGGGGGATCCAGGTGCAGCTGGACCAGAGAGGCAGCCTGGGCAGCAGGAACCTGCCCTGGACAGCCTGGGCCCTCCGCAGCCTCAGCGTGCCCGGCTCTCCTCCCCAGGGCCCAGCAGCACCCCATCCTGAGCTAGTCCACACCGACAGACGGACCTGGGCCCGGGCACTGCATCCCCTCCCCACCCACCCTGGACGGCCAATG
>NW_026009651.1:0-10209 GCF_001458135.2 Marmota marmota marmota
CTGTAACTGTAACCCTAAATCTAACCTTACCCCTCACCCTAATAGAAAATCTAACACCCTAACACTACCCCTAACCCTAAACCTAATCCTAATCCTAGCCCTAACCCTAACACTAATCCTAATCCTAACACTAAATCTATCCAAAACCATAATCCAAACCCTTACACTTACTCTAACCCTAATCCTAAGCCTTATTGTAACCCTAACCCTAACCCTAAAATGAATTCTAAACCTATCCCTAAACCTAAAACTAACCCTAACACTAAACTTACCCCTATCCCTAACACTAACTCTAACACTAATCTTAACCATAACAGTAACACTAATTGTAACCCCAAACCTAACTGTATCACTAACACTAACCCTAAACATATCCCTAAAAATATCACTAAACCTAAACCTAACCCTAATACTAACAATAACCCTAATTCTGACCCTAACATAACAGTAACACTAACCCTAAATCTAAACCTAACCATAAACATAACACTAACACTAACCCTAATTCTTACCCTAACACTAATAATACATAAAACTAACCCTAACACTAAACCTAAACCAAGCCTTAACCCTAACCATAACACTAATTTTCACCCTATGCCTAATATTAACCCTAAACCTTTCCCTAATTCTAACACTGTTCATAACCCTAACCCTAAACTTAACCCAATCGATAACACTAAACCTAATCCTAAACCTAACCCTATCCCTAACACAAAACTTAACCTTAAATATAACACTAACCCTAACCTAATCCTAACCCTAACCCTAACTCTAACACTAACCCTAACACTAACCCTAACACTAACCCTTACCCTAACCCTAAACCTTACACTAACTCTAGCCCTAACTCTAACCCTAAACCTAATCATAACAGTAAGCCTAACCCTAATACTTACTGTAACCCTAACACAAACCCTAACACTAAGCCTAAAACAAACCCTAACCTAACCCTAATATTAACCCTAACCCTAACTGTAACCAATCCCCTAAAACTACACCTAACCCTAACCCTAACTGTAACCCTATATGTTACCCTAACCCTAAACTTTACCCTAACCCTATCACTAACCCTAACCCTAACACTAACGGTAACACTAAACTTGAACCTAAAACTAACCCTAAAACTTACCCCATCCCTAACCCTAACATTAAACCTAATGCTAAACCTAACACTAATTCTAAACCTAACCCTAACAGTTAACCTAACACTAAACTTAACCCTAACTCTAACCCTACACCTAACCATAACCGTAACCCTAAATGTAACACTTACTCAAAACCTATCTCTAACCCAAACCCTAACACTAACCTTAAACCTTAACCTTACCATAACTCTAAACCTAAACTTAACCCTAAAACTCACCCTAAGCTTAATCCTAACCCTAACACTAAACCTAACCCTAAATCTAATCCTATCTCTAAACCGAAATGTCAAGCCTAACCTTAATACTAACCCTAACACTAAGCCTAAAACCAACCTTAAACCTAACCCTAACACTAATCCTAACACTAAAACTAACCCTAACCCTAAACTTAACAATAAATATTACCCTAACTCTAAACTTAACCCGAACCCTAACCCTAACTAACAGTAACACTAATCCTAACACTAACCCTAAACCTAACACTAACCCTAAAACTTAACTTAATTCTAACCCTAACCCTAATGCTAAACTTAACATTAATTTTGAAACCTACCCTAACGCTAACTCTAACACTAACCCTAATTCTAACCCTACACTTAACCGTAACCGTAACTCTAACCCTAACCCAAACCATAACCCAAACAATAACCCTAAACCTAACCCAACCCTAACCCTAACCTTTACCAAACCATAACCGTAACCCTAACACTAACCCTAGTACTAACACTAATACTAACCCTACCCCGACACCTTACTCTATCACTAAACTTAACCTTAACCCTAACTATAACCTTAATTGTAACCATAACACTAACTCTAACCCTAAATGTAACCCTAACAGTAACGCTAAATCCAACTCTAAACTTTAACTGTAAACCTATCTGTAATTCTAACCCTAACCATAACACTAACAAAAATCCTAACCCTAATCCTAAACTTAATCCTAAATTTAAAACTAACCTAACACTTACCCTAATCTTATCCATAATCCTAACACTAAAGCTAACCCTAACCCTAAACCTAACCCTTACTCTTATCCTAACACTAATTCTAACACTAACCCTAACCCTAAACATCACACTAACTGTAACACTAACACTAACACTAACACTTTCATTAAACCTAAACTTAACCCTAACAGAAACCCTATCCCTAACCCAAAGACAAATACTAACCCTAAATCAACCATAACCCTATCACTAACCCTAACCCTAAACCTAAACCTAAACCTAACACTAACCCTATCCCTAACAATAAACCTAAACCTATTCCTAAACCTAACACCAATTCTAACCCTATCCGTAACCCTAAAATTAACACTAATCCTAACTCTAAACCTAACATTAACCCTAACCCTAACACTAACCCTAACCTTAACCCAAAATCTAACACTAACCATAACCCTAACATTTACACAAAACCTAAACCTAAACCTAACACTAAATAGAACCATAACCCTAATCCTAACCCTAACCCTAACACTAACCCTAAACATAAACTGAAACCTAATCCTGACCCTAACATTAACCCTAATCCTAACCCTAATACTAACCATAACCCTAAGCCTGAACTAACCCTATCACTAACCCTAACCCTAAACCTAGAATTAACTCTAACTCTAACATTAAACCTAACCCTAATCCCAAACACAACCCTAACCCTAACCCTAACCATAATCTAATAATTATATTATTCCTAAAGCTAACAATAACCATTACCTTAACCCGAAACCTAACTCTAACTCTCATCCTAACCCTAACCTTAAAACTAACATTAACTCTAACCCTAAGACAAACCCTATACCTAATCCTAATCTTAACCTAACTGTAACCCTAACCCTAATCTAAACCTAACAAAACCATAACACAAACTCTATCACAAACCCAAATATTAACACTAATACTAAATCTAACCCTAAACAAAACACTAAATCTAACCCTAAACCTAAACCTAACTTTAACCCTTACACTGACACTAATCCTAAACCTAACATGATCCTTAACCCTAACCCTAACCCTAACCCTAACCTTAACCCTATCCCAAATCTTAACAGTAACCCTAATACAAAACCTTATCTAAACTATAATACTAACCCTAACCTAACCCAAACCCTAACCCTTACCTAATCCTAACCCTAACTTTAACACTAACCCAAACACTAAACCTAATCCTAACCATAACTGTAACCCTAAACATAATCCTAATCCTATCACTAACCCTAACCTTAAACCTAACACTAACCCTAATTTTAATACTAAGCCTAACCTTAAAACTAAGAGTAACCCTAACCCTTAAAAAACCATAACCCTAACCATAAACCTAACCCTAACCCTAACTCTAACCCTAACACTAAACCTAAACTTAACCCTAAACCTAACCATAAACCTAACACTAAGACTAACACTAACCCTAAACCTAACCATTACCATAACACTAACCCTAACCATAACCCTAACACTAACACTAACCAAAACCTAACCATAACCCTAACCAGAACACTAACCCTAACCCTAACAATAACTCTAAAAATATCTCTAAATCTAACCCTAACCCTAACACTAACTCTACCTTATTCCTAACCCTAACATGATAGTTAACCCTAAACCTAAAAAAAACTAATCCTAACCATAAGCCTAACACTAACACTCACACTAACCCAAACCCTACACAAACCCTAAATTAAACACCAACACTAACCCGATTCCTAATCCCAACCCTTACCTTAACCCTAACAGTAACCGTAAACTTAATCCCAACCCTAATCCTGAAACCAACCCTAACACTAACGCTAACCCTAACCCTAATTCTAACACTACCCCTCACCTTAAACCCAATACTAACACTAAGGCTAATACTAACACTAACACAAAATTTTACATTAACTTTAACACTAACCCTAACCTAATCCTAATTCTAACCATATACCTAACCCTAAAACTAAACCTAATCCTAACCCAAACCATAATCTAACCATAACACTAACCCTTACCCAAACCCTAACCCTTACCCTAACACTAAACTTAACCCTAAACCTAACCCTATCACTAACCTTAACCCTAACTCTAACCCTAAGAAAACACTAAACCTAAAACTAACTGTAACTGTAACACTAACTCTAAACCTATACCTAACCCCAACACTATAATTGACCCTATCCTTAACCCTAAAACAAACACTAACACTAAATCTTTCCATAACCCTAACCCTCACCGTAACCCTAATCTTAACATGAACCCTAATTATAAACCTAACACTAATCCTGACACTAATCCTAATTCTTACCTTAACCCTAACTCTATTCCTAAACTTAACACTAACTCTAACCCTAACTCTCACCCTACCATTAATCCTAACCCTAAACCTAATGCAAAATTTAATCCTAACACAAACCCCAATCCAAAAGTAATCCTAACCGTAACCCTAACACTAACACTGACCCTAATCGTAACTCAAATTCTAAACCTAAACCTAAAACTAACCTAACCCTAAGCCTAACCCTAACCCTAACCCATACCCTAACACTAACCTCAAACATACCCCTAATCCTTACACTAAACTTAGCCCTAAACCTAACACTAACCAATACCTATTTCTAAACCTAACACAATGCCTAACCCTAGCATTTACCCTAACTCTAACCCTAACACTAATTATAATATTAACCATAACCCTAGCCATTTCAGTAACTCTAACACAAACCCTAAGATGAACCATAACCCTAAGCCTATCTCTAACCCTAAACCAAACCTAACCCTAACCCTAACCATAACACTAACACTAACACTAACCCTAACCCTAACACTAAACCAAACCCTAAACTTAACACAAAACCTGACGCTAACACTAACCCTAAACCTAACCCTAACCATAACCATAACACTAACCCTAACACTAACCCTAAACATTCCGCTAAGCCCGACCCTAACAGAAACCCTAACCCTAAACCTAACACTAACCCTAAACCTAATCCTAACCTTAACACTAACACTAATCCAAACCCTAACCCTAACACTAATACTTACATTAACTTTGACTCTAATCCTAACACAAACTATAACCCATTATAATCTTGACCCTTATCTATTCCTAAACCTCACCCTTACCTAAACCTAACCCTAACCATAAATCAAACACTAACACTAACCTAATCCTAACCCTAACCCTAAACTTAACCCTACCCCTAACCATAATCATAAAAATAACTCTAAACTTAAACCTAACCCTAACCCTCACACTTAATCTAACCTTAATCCTAACCATAAGAGGAAGCTTAAACTTAAACCTAACCCTAAACATAACACTAATTCTAACCCTAAACCTAACCCTAACACTAAACATAACCCTAACCCTAACCCTAACCCTAAACATAAACTTAAAAATAACCCTAACCCTAAACCTAACCTTCAACCTAACCATAACCCTAACACTAACACTAACCCTAACCCTAACACTAAACCTAAACATAAATGTAACCCTAGCCCCCAAACTAAAAGTAACCCAAATCTTGACCCAAACCCTAACACTAACCGTAACCCTAAAACTAAAACTAAACTTAACACAAACCATAACCCAAACTCTAACCCTAACATAATCCTATTCCTAAAACTAACCTGAAACCTAAAACTAACCATAACCATAAACCTAACCATAAAAATATCTGTAACCCTAACCCAAAACCTAACACTAACCCTAACCCTAACAAAAACTCTAACCCTAATCCAATACATAACAACAAACATAACACAAACCATAACCCTAACTTTTACCTTATCCTAACTCTAACGCTTACCTAACAAAACCCAAATCCTAACTCTAACACTAACGTTAACACTACCCCTAACCTTAACCCTAGCACGAACCCTAAATCTAACCATATTACTGACTAACCCTCACTGAAACCATAACCCCAGCCCTAACACTAACACTAACCCTATTCCTTACCCTAACAGAAACCCTAACCCTAAGTCTTACCGTAACCCTAACACTAACCCTAACCCTAACTTTAATCCTAATCCTAACCATAACCTTAATCATAACCCTAAAAATAACCCTAAACCTAACCCTAAACCTAGCCCTCACCATAACCCTAACCCTAAACCAAACACTAATTCTAAACCTCATTATAACCCTAAACTATACACTAATGCTAACCCTTAAAGTAACACTAACCCTAACCTAAATCCTAAACCTAAAACTAACACTAACTCTAAGCCTAAACCTAACCTAGCACTAACCCTAAACCTAAGCCTCACCTAACCCTAACTTTAACCATAAACCTAAAACTTACCCTAACCCTAACTTTAACACAACCCTAACAATAACAATCACTTTAACACTAACCCTAACCATAACCTACACTAAAACTCTCCCTAACCCTAACCCTAATCCTAACCATTATTGTAAACCTATATGTAAACCTATCAGTAACCATAACAAAAATCCTAACCCTAACCCTAACACGAACCATAAAACTAACCATACCACTAACCCTAACACTCACCCAAACCATAACCCCAACCCCCAAAATAACCCTAACACTAACCCTTTCCCCAACACTAACAGAAACCCTAAACCTAAGTCTAAACCTAACACTAACACTAACCCTAACCCTATCTTTAATCCTAAAACTAACCCTAACTCTACTACTAAACCTAAAAATAACCCTAACACTAAAACTTGCCCTCACCATAACTCTATCACTAAACCTAACAAGAACCCTAACCCTAAACTACTCTATCACTATCCCTAACCCTAAACCTAATCTTAACCATAATTGTAAACCTATGAGTAACCCTATCAGTAACCCTAACACAAACCCTAACCCTAACCCTAACACTATCCCAAACCTTAATCCTAACACTAACACTAACCCTAACTTTACACTAACACTAATTCTAAACATAATCCTAAACCTAACCCTAACTTTAACCTAATCCTAATTTTAACCTCAACACTAACTTTTACCCTAACCCTAAAACTAACCAAGACCCTAACCCTAACCCTAACACAAACCCCAAACTTAACCATAACTCGAAACTTAACCTAACCCTAATCAAACCCTAACCCAACACTAACCCTAACTTTAAACCTAAACTTATCATTAATCCTAAAACTAACCCTAACCCTAATATTAACCCTGCCCTAACTGTAACCGTAACCCTAACCCTAACCCTATCATGAACACTAACCCTTTCCCTCAACCTAACACTAACCCTTAAGTTAACCCTAACATGAACATTAAAACTAAACCTAAAATGAACACTTAAACCTAACCCCGACACTAACCATATCATTAACTCTAACCTTAACAGTAAACCTAACACAAACCCTAACCCTACCTCTAAGTGTAACACAAATTCTAATCCTAAACCTAAACCTAACTATAACACTAACCCTAACCCTAAACCTAACCCTAACTCTAAGGCTAACACTAACCCTAACACTAAAAATAACCCTAAACATAATCTTCACCCTAACCCGAACCCTAAACCAGACACTAACGCTAACACTAATTCTAACACTAACCCTAAACCTATCTATAACCCTAACCCAAATACTAATCCTAAACTTAACCATAACCCCAACAGTGACCCTAACCTAACCCTATCCTTACATGTAAGCCTAACACTTACACTAAACTTAACCCTAACACAAACCCTAAACCTAAACATAATCCTAATATAACTCTCACACTTATCCTAACCTAAATGTAACCCTAAACCTAACCCAAAACTTAACACTAATGATAACCGTAATCCTAATCTTAACTTTAGCTCTAACCCTAACACAAACCTAACCCTAACCCTAACACTAAAACATAACCCTAAACCTAACACTAACCCTAACCCCAAACCTAACACTAATCCTAACCCTAAACCTAACCCTAACACAAACCCTAACCCAAACCAAAACCCAAACCCTAACCTAACTGTACACTAACACTTACCTAACCCTAATCAAAATCCTGACACTAGCACTATCCCTAACCCTAACTCTACCCAAAATTTTAACACAAAACCTAAACCTAAACATACCACTAAGATTTACCCTCACCATAACCCTAACACTAATCTTATCAGTAAACATAAACCTAACCCTAACCCTAATCATAACAGAAATCCTAAACCTAATCCTAACCCTAACAATCACCCTAACCCTACTTTAAAACTAACCATAAACTTAACCCTAATCCTAACCCTAACAATAACCCTAATGCTAAACCTAATCCTAACCCTCGCACTAACCCTGACCCTAAAACTTACACTAACCCTACTTCCAACACTAACACTCACTCTAAACCTATGTATAACCCTAACCCAAACATTAACATTAACACAAACACTGACCCTAAACCTAACACTAATTCTAACCCTAACCCAAACCCTAAACCAAAACCTAACACTATCCCTAACCCTACCCTAACCCAAACCCTAAACCTAACCCTAACCAAACCCTAACCCTAACCCTAACCCTAACCAAACCCTAACCCTAACCCCAACTCTCACCCTAACACTAAATCTAAACCTAACCTAACCCTAACACTAACCTTAACACTAACCTTAACTCAAAACTACCCTAACACTAACCGTAACACTAAACCTAATCTAAACCGTAACCGTAACTCTAAACATAACCTTAATGGTAACTCTAACACAAAACCTAACCCTAAGCCTACAACTAATTATAACCCTAACCCTAACACAATCCCTAACCCTAACTTTACCCTTACATGAAATCTAAACCTAATCCTAAATCTTATCTTAAAGCATAACCTAACCAAAACCCTAAATCTAATCCTAACATTAACTTTAACCCTAAAACTAACACTGAACCCAACACTAAACCTAACCGTAACACAAAACTTAACTTTAACCATAACCCTAACATAAACCTACCCTAACACTAACTCTAACCTAACACTAACCCTTACCGTAAAACTAACCCTATCACTAACCCTAAACTTTATCTTAACCCTAACACTAACCCTAAACCTAACCCTACCACAAACCCTAAACTGATCCTTATCCTAACAGTAACACTAACACTAACATAACCCTAACCCCAAACCTAACCCTATCACTAACACTGACCCTAACCCTACACTTAACACTAACACTAACCCTAACCCAAACTCGAAACCTAACCTTAAACCTAACACTAACACTAACCCTAAATAAAACACTAATCCTAATCCTAACACTAACACTAACACTCACCTTAACACTAACCTAAAGCTATCCCAAAACCTAACAATAACCCTAACTCTAGACCTAGTCCAAACACTAACCCTTACCCTAACCCTATCACTAACTTTAACACTAAACCTCACCAAAACCCTAATACTAACCCTAACCCTAAACCTAAACCTATCACTTATCCTAACACTAACTCTAATACTCAACCTAACTCTAATCCTCAACCTAAACCTAAACCTAACACTAACCCAAACCTAAAACTAATACTGAACCTAACCCAAATCCTAATGTAACACTATCCCTATCCCTATCCCTAACCCTAATCCTAACTTTAACCATAATTGTAACTGTAACCATAACCCTAAGAGTAACCCTAACTCAAAACCTAACCTTAAACCTAACACTAAACATAAACCTAACACTAACTTTAAAACTAACCCTAAACCTTACATTAACACTAACACAAATTGTAACCGTAACCCTAATCCAAACCCTAATTTTAACCTAACCCTAACACTAACACTAACCATAACCCTAAACCTAACCCTAATACTAACCCTTACCCTAACCCTAACATTAACCCTAAGCCTCACCCTAACTCTAACGCTATACTAACACTAACCCTAACAGAAACCCTAAAGCTAACCCTAAACCTAAACCTATTGTAACCCTAACACTAATCATAAACCTAACACAAATCCTAATCCAAACCATAACCCTAACCCTTACCTAACCATAACCCTAACCCTTACCTAAACATAACCCTAACCCTTACCTAACCATAACCCTAAACCTAATACTAAACCTAACAGTAAGCCTAACCCAAATGTTAACACTAAATCTTACCCCAATGCTAACCTATCACT
>NW_026009651.1:21137-27171 GCF_001458135.2 Marmota marmota marmota
ACCCTAAACCTAATTCTAACACTAAGCCTAACACTAACATTAACACTAACCCTAATCTAAACCTCACCCTAATTTAACCCTAACCATAAACCTAACTGTAACCCTAATCCTAATCATAACACTAACCCTAAACCTAACATTAACCTTAACCCTAACCCTAAACCTAAGCCTAGCACTCACCAAAACCCTAAACCTAACAGTAACACTAACTCTAATCATAACCCTTACCATAACCCTAAACCTTACCTTAACCCTAACCCTAACACTAACACTAACCCTAACCGTAACCCTAACATTAACCCTAACACTAACCCTAACCTAAACGTAACCATAACACAAAACCTAACCCTAACCATAACCATAACCCTAAACTGAACCTAACAAAACACTAACCTTACATTAACCCTAATACTAAACCTACCACTAACTCTAACCATTATTCTAACCCTAAACCTAACCCAAAAACCCTAACTCTAACTCTAAATCTAACCAGAAATCTAACCCTAATCCGAAAACTTACACTAACCCTAACCCTATCACTAACTCTAACCCCAACCCTAACAGTAACCCTAACCCTTACCCTAAACCTAACCCTAACCCTAAACATTCCACTAACACTAATCCTAACCCTAACTCAAAATATAACACTAACCATAATCTTAACCCTAAACCTATCCCTAATCTTAACCATAACACTAACTCTAAACCTAACCCTAACCCTAACAGTAAACCTAACACTAACAATAACATCAACCCTAACCTTAACCTGAAACCCAAACCGAACCCTAAACCTAAACCTAATCCTAACTGTTAACCTAACCCTAATCTTTACATTTAAACTAAACCTAACTCTAAACATGACATTAACCCTAATCCTAACACTAACTCTAACCCTAAACCTAATTATAATGCCAAACCAAACACTAAAACTAACCCTAACTGTAACCTAACATTAATCCTAACAATAACCCTAAACCTAAACTAAAACTAACTATAAACCTAACCTTAACTCGAACCCTAAAAGAAACCCTAACACTGACCAAAATCTAACCGTAACACTATCCTTAACATGAACACTAAATCCAAGCCTAACCCCAACACTTACACTATCCATAAACCTTATTCTAAACCTAACTTAATCCTATACCTAACACTAAACCTAACCCTGACATTCACCCTAAACCTAACCAAAACACTAACACTAACTCTAATTATAACACTAAACCTAAACCTAAACCTTATGCTAACGCTTAACCAAACCCTAACCCTAACACTAATTCTCACCCTAACACTATCCCTAACACTAACACTAACTCTAATCCTAACCACAACCCTAACCCTAATCCTAAACCTAACACTAACCATAACATAGACTGTAAACTTAACCATAACACTAACTCTATCCTAACCCTAATCCTAATCCTAAATTTACACTAACCTTAACCCTGCCACTAACCCTAATCATAACCTTAACCTATGCAGTAACACTAAGCTTAACACTAACCCAAACCCTAACCCTAAACACAACACTAACCCTAAAGCTAATTCTAACACGAACTCTAACCCGAATGCTAAAACTAAACCTACACTAACCCTAACTCTAATCTTAACCCTAAACATAAACAAAAACCTAATCCTAACATTAACGCTAACCTTAAACTGAAACCAATCCCTAACTCTAACCCTAAACCTAAACCTATCAATAACCCTAACCTTAACTGTAACCCTAAACCTATGTCTAAACCTAACCCTAAAACTAAAGCTAACACTAACCATAACCCTACCATAATATGAACCCAAACCTAACCCTAACCCTAACATAACCCTAGCCCTAATGCTAACATGAACCCTGAACCTAACCCTAAAGCTAACCTTAATCTTAACCTAACCATAACCCTAACCCTAACCTAAACCTAACACTAACAATTACACTAAACCTAACCCTAACCCTAACACTAACACTAAACCTAAATCTAACCCTTAACCAAGCACTAATCCTTACCCGAACTTTAACCCTAAACTTAACACTAACCTTAACCCTTACCTTTACACTAACACTAACCCTAAACCTAACACGGACCCTAACTCTAACACTAACTGTAATCCTAATTTTAACCTTAACCCTGTTTCTAATCCTAACCATAACTCTAACACAAAACCTAACCCAAACCATAATCCTAACCCTAATCTAACCCGAACCCTAATCCTTACCTTAACCTAACCCTAACTTTTACACTAAATCAAATACTAAACCTAATCCTAACCCTAATGGTAACCCTAATCATAATCATAAACCTATCACTAACCCTGACAGTGAACTTAACACTCATCCTAAACCTAACTTTAACACTACGCTAACACTAACTCTAACTCAAATTATAAACCTAAACCTAAACATAAACCTTACCCTAACACTGACCCTAAACCTAACACTAACGCTAACCCTAATCCTAATCTAAAACCTAAACAAAAAACTAACCCTAACACTAATCCTAACCCTAACACTAACCCTAACACTAACTGTAACTCTTACACAAATTCTTAACCTAACCCTAAGCCTAAACCTAATACTAACTTAAACCTTCCCTTATATGAAACCAATCCTAACCCTAACCTTACCCTAACCCTAAACCTAACCCTAACACACACCTTAAACCTTACCCTAAACCTAACCCAAACTTTAACCTAACCGTAAACCTAACCCTAACCTAAACCTAACACAAGCATAACACTAACCCTAAACCTAATCCTAACACTAATATTAATCCTAAATCTAACCCTAAACCAAACACTAATTCTAACCCTAACCCTAACCATAACTTTAACACTAACCCTAAACCTAACCCTTAAAATAAAACTAACCATAAACCTAACACTAAACTTAACCCTAATCCTAACCTTAACCCTATCACTAACCTAAACCCTATCCGTAATCCAAACCAAAACCCTTACACAAAACCTAACTCAAACTAAAATACTAACCCTAACCTACCCCAAACCCTAACACTTACCTAAACCTTACCCTAATTTTAACACTAACCCAAACACTAAACCTAATCTTAACCCTAACAGTAACCCTAAACATAATCTTAACCCTATTATGAACGTTAACCCTAAACCTAACACTAATGCTAATTTTAATAATAACCCAAAACCTAAAAATAACACTAACCCCAATGCTTACATAAACCCTAACGCTAATCCTAAACCTAACTAACCGTAACCCTAACACAAAACCTAACAATAACCCTAACACTAACCCTAAACCTAACTATAACCCTTACACAAACCATAACCCTAACCCCAACCCTATCTAACCCTAATCCTAACACTAAACCTAACACTAACCCTAACACTAACCCTAAACCTAACCCTAATCCTAATACTAACCCCAACATTAAGACTAACACTAACTCTAAACCTAACCATTACCATAACACTAACAATAACCATAACCATAACACTAACACTAACCATAAACCTAACCAGAACCCTAACCAGAACCCTTACCCTAAGCATAACCCTAACAGTAACTCTAAACATAATCCTAACCCTAACACTAACTCTAACTTATTCCTAACGCTAACACTATAATTAACCCTAACCGTAACCCTAACATAAACCTAACCCTAACCCTAACCCTAACACTAACACTAACACTAACCCAAAGACCTACACAAACCATATTTTGAACACTAACACTAACCCTGACCCTAATCCCAACCCTTACTTTAACCCTAACAGTAACCATAAACTTAACCCTAACCCTAACCTTGAAACTAACCCTAACGATAACCTAACCCTAACCCTAATTCTAACACTACCTCTCACCCTAAACCTCATCCTAACACTAATGCTAACACAAACGCTAACACAATATTTAACAGTAATTTTAAACCTAACCCTAAACTAATCCTAACTCTAATCCTAAACTTAACCCTAAAACTAATGCTAATCCTAACTCAGAACCTAATTGTAACCCTAACACCAACCCTAACCCTAATCCCAACCCTTACCCTAACACTAACCTTAACCCTAAACCTAACACTATCACTAACCTTAACCCTAACTCTAACCCTAAGCAAACACTAAACCTAAACCTAACTGTAACCGTAACACTAACTCTAAACCTAAACCTAACCCTAACATTATAATTAACCCTATCCCTAACCCTAAAACAAATACTAACACTAAACCTAAACTTAACCCTAAACCTCACCATAACCCTAACCTTAACATGAACAATAATTCTAAACCTAACCATAACCCTAATGCTAATACTAAATTTTAACTTAACCCTAACTGTATCCCTAAACTTAACAATAACCCTAACCCTAAATCTAACCATACCATTAATCCTAACCCTAAACCTAAAGCAAAATTTAACACTAACACTAACCCCAATCCAAACGTAATCCTAACCATAACTTAACACTAACCTTAACCCTAACTTTAATCCTAAATCAAATTCTAAACCTAACACTAAAACTAACCTAACCCTAAGTCTAACCTTAACCCTAACCCATACCCTAACACTAACCTCAATCATACCCCTATCCCTAACATTAACCTTAATATTAATATTAACCCTAACCCTAACACTAACACTAACCAATACCTATTTCTAAACCTAAAACAATCCCTAAAACTAACCCTTATCCTAACCCTAACTAACACTAATTCTAACATTAACCATAACTCTCGCCAATTCAGTAACCCTAAACCTAACCCTATGACAATCCGTAACCCTAAGCCTTACTATAACCCTAATCCTACCTAAACCTAATCCTAATCATCACAGTAACCCTAACACTAACATTAACCCTAACCCTAACACTAAACATAGCCCTAACCTTAACACTAACCCTAATGTAAACCCTAACACTAACACTAATCCTAACAGTAAAACTAAACCTAACCCTAAAATTAACCCAAACCCTGATGCTAACACTAACACTAAACCTAACCCTAACCATAAACCTAAAAATCAACTTAACCCTAACACTTACCCTAAACCTAAGCCTTACCCTAAACCAAACACTAAACCTAACCCTAACCATAACCATAACACTAACCTTAACACTTACCCTAATGATTCCACTAAGCCTGATTCTAAAACAAACCCTAACCCTAAACCTAACACTAACCCTAAACCTAATCCTAACCTTAACACTAACACTAATCCTAACCCTAACAATAACACTAACATTAACTCTAACTCTAATTCTAACACAAATCCTAAACTAACCATAATCCTGACCCTAATCTATTCCTAAAATTCACCCTTACCTAATCCTAACCCTAAACCTAAATCAAACACTAACACTAACCCTAATCCTAACCCTAACCCTAAACTTAACACTAACCATAACCATAACCATAACGTTAACACTAACTGTAACCCTAACCCTAACCCTCACACTTACCCTAACCCTAATCCTAACTGTGACACGAAGCTAAACCCTAAACCTAACCCTAAACCAAACATTAACTCTAACCATAATCCTAACCCTAACCCTAACACTAATGCTAACCTTAACCCTAAACATAAACTTAAAAATAACTCAAAACCTAACACTAACCTTCACCCTAACCCTAAACCTAACCCTAAAACTAACACTAACCCTAACACTAACACTAACACTAAACCTAAACCTAAATGTAACCTCAACCCCAAAACTACAAGTAACCCAAATATTGACTTTAAAGCTAACACTAACCCTAACCCTAAAACTAAACCTAAACTAACACTAACCCTAACACAAACCCTAAACCTAACATAATTCTATCCCTAACCCTAAGCCAAAAGCTAACACTAACCATAACCATAACCCTAACCATGAAACTAACTGTAACCCTAACACAAAACCTAAGCTTAACCCTATAACTAACAACAACTCTAACCCAAACCATAATCCTAACTTTTACCTAATCCTAACACTAACAATTACCTAACCAAACCCAAATCCTAACACTAACACTAACCCTAAAACTAACCCTAACCATGACTCCAACACAAACCCTAAAACTAACC
>NW_026009651.1:32526-34535 GCF_001458135.2 Marmota marmota marmota
CAATTCTAACCATAACACTAACCCTAACACTAATCCTAACACAAAAAGTAACTCTAACCTATCCCGAACCCTACCCCTAACCCTAACTCGAAACCTAAATGTAACCCTCCCCCGAATCTTAACAATAAACCCAACCCGAACACTAACATTTAAATTAACACTTACCCTACCATAACCTTAACACTAACACTAAACCTAAACATAACCTAACATTAAAAATAAACATAAACCTAACCCTAACTCTAACCATAACCTTAATGTAACCATAACCCTAACCTTAATTCTAACCCTAAGCCTAAAGTAACCCTAAACCTAACTCTAACAAAAACCCTAACACAAACCCTAACACTAACCCTAACCTAACCCTAACCCTAAACCTTACATAACCACAACCCTAACCCTGACTCTAAACCTAACACTAATTCAAACCCAAATCTTAACACTTACCCTTACCCTAACACTAACCCTATACTAACCCTAAGCCTAAACATAAACCTAACCCTAACCCTAAACCTAACTCTAACCTTAACCCAAACTATATCCTAACCCTAACATGAACCCTAACCCTAACATTAACCCTAACCCTAACATTAACTCTAACTCTAAAACTAACCCTAGCCCTCACTCTATACCTAGTACTAACCACAAAACTATCCCTAAACCTAACCCTAACACAAACCCTAAACCTTATCCTAACCTTATCACAAACAATAATCCTAACACCAACACTAATTCTAACACTAACCTTAATGCAAAAAAAACCCTGAAAATAACCCTAACCCTAATTTAAACCTAAGCCTGATCCTAACCGTAACCCTAACCCTAAACTTAACCCTAAACCTAACCTTTTCAATAAACCTAACCCTAACACTAACCCTCATAATAACCCTAATGTAACACTAACCCTAACCTAAGAGTAACACAAACCATAACCCCAAAATAACCATATACCTTTAACCCTTAACCTAACCTTTAGCTAACCCTAACCCTAATCCTGACCCAAAACCTAACCCTTTCTTGCTCCCTAACCCTAAGGCTAAACCTAATACTAACCCTAATGTAAACACTAAACTTAACCCTAAACCTAACTATAACCCAAACCCAACACTAATATTAACCCTA
This sequence comes from Marmota marmota marmota, assembly GCF_001458135.2. Lineage (NCBI taxonomy): Eukaryota > Metazoa > Chordata > Mammalia > Rodentia > Sciuridae > Marmota > Marmota marmota. Next base: position 33,649 of record NW_026009651.1, read on the forward strand.
ACCCTAACACTAATGTTAACACTAACCCAAACCCTAACATGAACCCTAACTATAACCCTAACTCTAACCTAACCCTAACCATAACTCAAACAGTTAACCTAATCTTAACCCTAACATAACAATAACCTAACACTAACACTAATGCTAACCCTAACCCTAACTCTAACCCTAATCCTAAACCAGAACTTAAATCTAACCATAACTCTATTCCTAACATGAAACTTTACTCTAATCCTAACAGGACCACAACCCTAATACTAACCCTCTCTCTAACACTTACCATAACCATGACCCTAATCCTAACCTTAAACTAAACACTAACCTTAACCTAACCATAACCATAACCACAACCCTGATCCTATCCCAAAGCTAACCCCCATCCTGAAACGAACCCTAAGCCTCCCTGTAAGCCTTAATCTAAACCGAATACTAACCCTAACCCAAACACTAAACCTAACCCTAACCCTTATCCTAACCCTAACCCTCACACTAAATATAACTCCATCAAACACTAATCCTAACAATAACCCTAACCCTAAACCTAGTCCTAAACATAACACTAATCCTAACCCTAATCATATCAATGACCCTAACCCTAAACCTAACACTAAATATAACCCTAAACCTAAACCTAACCCTAACACTAACCCTAACCCTAACCCTTACCCTAAACCTAAACCTAACAAAAACCTTAACATTAATCCTAACACAAACCATTTTTCTAACGCTAACCCTAACTTAACCCAAACCCTAACCCTAACCCTAACACTAATCTTTACCCTAACCCTCTAACCGTAAATATAGGGTTACCAAACCCTAACCCTAAACCTAACCCTAAAACTAATCTTCACCATAATCCTTATCCTAACCCTAACACTAACCATAAT
>NW_026009652.1:0-3283 GCF_001458135.2 Marmota marmota marmota
AGAAAAAAAAAAAAAAAAACAGAGTTGGGAACATAGCTTAGATGTAGATGTCATCTAAGTCAAATAAATATCTGGGACTACCAAAATATATATATATATATATATATATATATATATAGTATAAAATACACAGAAATAAAACAGAATCACAAGAAAGTAGATCTGAAATGCAACATGTTGACATTAAAAGAATAAATATACCACAAAAACAACAGGAATTGTGGATGGGGTTGTGGCTCAGTGGCAGATCACTTGCCTACATGTGTGAGGCACCAAGTTCCATCCTCAGCACCACATTAAAAAAAAAAAAGAAAAAGAAAGAAAGAAAGAAAGAAACAGGAACATGTAGCTTAATTCATTAACTAAATAGGCTTTATAAGAATTATGGCTATGAATAAAAGAGGAACACTTCATAATGATAAAAATGACCACTTAAATGATAAAAATGTAACTACCATAAATTTTTATTTCCCAATAAACTGAAATATAAAATAAAATAATTAAAAAAAGAAAATCCTAAATCATGGTAAGAGGTTCAAAAATAACAATTTTACCAACTAATAGTTATGTTGATCAAATAAGTCAGTAAATACAGAAAGAAACTCTAATCAGATGCAAACTATCTACAAAACAAAACAAACAAAAGAAACTGAACTAATTATTAAATTAAATGATGAAAACTTGAATGGTTATGTCAGAGACCAGGAACAGAAAATAAATGCTATCACAAGTTCTATTCAAAACTATCCTGTAGGCTGTAGCCAGCACAATAAAGAAAGAAAAAAAAATAAAGGCATAAGAAGGAAAACAAGACTATATATGTAAAACAGTGTGGAAAAACTACAAATGAATGATTCAATAAACTAAATGTCATTAGTTAGGTTAGGTTACATAGGTTTCTGTTTAAAGCTCAATATAAACACTTATGGTACTTCTACATACTCATAGAAAGAAGCAAAAATTAAATTTTTTAAACACCATTTGTCATGGGATCAAACATGTAGGAATAAATATAAGTATCTAATTATCAATGTGTAAAAGTTACTGGAACAAATTAAGAAAGTCTAAATAAATGAAGAGCTATAACACATTAATGGATTACAAAGACCTAGTAATATAAATATTTCAGTCTTTCATACATTGATCTACAGATCTAATCCAAATCAGAACTCTAGAAGGTATGTATTTTGGCATGTTAAAATTGATAAGCTATCTCTAAAATTTATATGGAAGTGCAAAGAACCTAAAACATTGAGGGAAAATGGGAAATTTATAGTGCCAACACATATTATAAAGCTTTTATTATGGTTTGGATGTGAGATGTTCCCCAAAACTATCACGTTTTAGATAATGCAAGAAGATTCAGAGGAGATATGATTGGGTTATAAGAGTCTTAACCCATTCAGTGAATTAATCTCCTGATAGGGATTAACTGAATGGTAATTGAAGTGGTAGGGTATGACTGGAGAAGGTGGAAATTGGGGACATGGCCTCAGAGTATATATTTGTATGTGGTAGGTAGAGACCCTTGTCTCTGCTCTCTGATCATCACATGAGCTTCTTCCCTCTGCCACACCCATCCGCCATGATGTTCAGCCTCACCTGGAGCCCTTGGGGAATGGAGCCTGCTGTCTGTGAATTGAGACCTCTGAAACAGTGAGGCCTCAAATAAACCTTTTCTGCTCTACAATTGTGCTCGTTGGGTTCTTTAGTCACAATAACAAAAAAGCTGACTAAAACAGCTATATAATTAAAATAGCATAGTAATTGTGTAAATGTAGCTAAGTAAGTCAGTAGGTCAGAAAGAGATTTCAGAAACTATGTATATAGAGATTCCAGATCTATGCATACATAGGTCACCCAAAAAAGAAAGATGCCAAACTGATGTTTGGGTCAGAGGATGACAGGTGAGGAATGGTGGTATTTTCAGGAAGTAGTATTGTATAAACTACATATCAATAGGGGAAAAAAATCCTAGACTCTGACTGCAAGCTTTCACTCAAAACTCTTAAAAATTAATTTCAGTTAAGCATAGTGATACACACCCGTAATCCCAGCAAAAGGCTGAGGCAAAAAGGATCACAAGTTCAAGAGCAAACTCAGCAATTTAGTGAGACCCAACTTAGTGACAAAGATGTAGTTCGGTAGTAAAGCACCCCTGCTTCAATCCCATATACAGGGAAAAAAGTCCCCAGTAAATTGTAGAACTAATGAAAGAGAAAAATATAGTTTTTAAACTGCCAGAGAGTCCTTCCTAACCTTCGGGTGGATGCAGATTTTTTTAAAAATTATGCAAAAACATCAAAATCCATTTAAAAATATTGATGATTTTGGATCTTAAATTAAAAAAAAATTTTATCATGTAAGGATGACATAAAACACTAAAAAGTAACCAGTAGTGTAGGATGTTTGTGATACATTTAGCTGACAAAAATTTGGATTTAGAATGAAGAGTGCCTACAAATGAATTTTAAGAAATAGTTGATTTGAATAGGTCCCTCCCAAAAGAGAACATTGAAATGTAATAAATTATTAAATGGGTATTAAACTTCAGAAGTCATTTTATAATACAAATGAAAACAAAATCAGATGCAATATACAATTAACAGAAGAGAAAAAATAGTTTATCAATAACACTGATAATAATGAAAATGTGTAGAGTCTCTAATTCCTATGCTGAAGAAAGTATAAATTTGGAAAACTGCTTAGCAATATAAGAAAATACTTCTCAAAATAAGAAAATATTTATCTTGTGCTCCAAAACTTCATACCTAGGAAGACCCAAAAGAATGTGCCTCAGAAGAAAATTCTTAACAGTGGAACATTATAACAGCCTCAAACAAGAGCCAACTCTAAAATCTGTCCGTACTAGCATTGATAAATGAGTTATGTTATATTTATAAAAGAGAATATGATAAAATAATGAAAAAGAACCGTTCATGCTACCTGAAAGAACATTCATCAATCTCAAAGACATTACACTATGTTGGTGAAAAAAATAAAATAAACAAAAGAGTACATGTCACATGATTACATTTATAAAATTTCAAATTCGCCCCAAACAAGTATGAAGCTATAAGTCAGAATGTGGTTAGTGTAGTGACTTGTGGAGGCGATAAACTAAGGATCATGTAAGGCTCTGGAGTTGTTCTGAATATTTCAGTAGAGATAAAGTAGGTGAGTGTGATTTTTCAAAAATGCTTTGAGCTGTACACTTAGAATTTGCATCCTTTTGTTGCATTTTATTAAAAAAAAATAGTTCACACACACACACACACACACA
>NW_026009653.1:0-3283 GCF_001458135.2 Marmota marmota marmota
TTTTTACAGTTGTCTTTCAAATAACACTATCTCTTTTTTAGGCAAGAATAAAATATCAATTTCAAATTTTTAATATTTGTTAGAGTTTATAGAGCCCATATATATTTATTATTTTCAAACAGGTACTTTTATTATACTAATTTCACACACAAGAAAGTTAAATCTAAGGACTTTTAATTACTTAGTTACTCAGTAAACTTGATACAGACCTAAGATTATAATTTCAAGCTTTTTGAAATCAGAAACCACTATTTTGGTTCTCCCAATAATCATATGACTAATATTAATCATTCATAAAGGATAAATAAAAAATAAGAAAACACAGAATGCCAATAAACACTTATGTTTTTTGTGGGAAGAAGTGTAATGAGAAACAACATATTGATAAATTGAACATGAATTTGTGATTAGGACTTTGTCTAGAGAGAAAAGTAATGGACCCCGAAACACTGCCACCCTTCTGTATTTTTATTGAAATATTTCTAAGCTGATTTGTTGACATAGGGCAAGACACCAGTGTCTCTAAAAGAATGAATTGTGTAGGTACTTAGTCACAACACGTGGTATCCAGATCTGACTCAGAATATCCAGCATACAATGCCACTTGTTAATGTAAAAAATTATATTTAAAAGATTTGATGAAATAAATAGTACTTTCATAATGTTTTTATTACTAGCATTAGAAGCAAACAGATATTCTTTTGGATGGGGGACTTTCCTAACAATTTGTGAATGACATATCAGATAGGATATTTAAGTCTGGTTAATCTGAAATTTTGTATCAGCAAAACTGGAATAGCATGGATGAGAAAGTCCTATAAGCCTATTGTGTAGGAGGCCTTAAATGTTTTCCTTAATTCTCTATGAATAATCTGTAATTCAAAGCACTTTGTAATATTTTTTTATTGATTTTTCTTCCACTGATTTTGTTTGAGATGATTGAATTATACTTCTAGGTATAACACAAGGTATTTTGCATGTATTATGATAAAACTTTGGAAATCGACTACTAGATATATTTCCCCAATGATATGCATATACTTAGATCATACATATATGGAGAGACTTCTACAAAGTCTAGAATAGCTCTCCTGTGAGTTAACACATCTATGTAGATGCATATGTTGTAACTCTTTAATACTTTTGTTAGAAATCTTATTTTAAAATTGATATTTTAATCTATTTAATTAACTTTCTTAGATATATTGCATCTGTGAAGTTAAAACCATATATATTTACTGTATGAAAGAAAGTAACTATAGAAATAATAATAACATTGCTGAGCAAACTAAAATGTTTTCCATCTTAATGCAAATGGGCTAATAATATGACCTAGGTATGGATAAAGTATTTACAATTCAAATGTATAAAAACTGATCAGTGTTCACTCTGAGCTCTAATTCTAAGCATAGTCAGAAAAGCTGACACAACCAATTCATCTATTTAGTGATGGGAAGCTCTTCGTGTCCCCAAAGACACTTGGCTTGCTTTTTCTTCCTTTTTTCCTCTGAATGTAGAGAACAATTTATATCTACAGACTCTTTCTCCTAGGGTCCCTCACCACACAAGCTTAGGTGTACAGAGGATGTGGACTTTTAACATGTACACCCCATGTTTGCTACCACCCAAGGTAAGAATGTAGTCCATTTTCCATTTAAGAGTTTTACAGTTACCCTTGATTAAGAAGCAAACAGGACACTTTCCAATACATTTTCATAAACATTTCAGAATCTATATTTTCTGCTTTTCAAATTCAAGTGTATGTTAGAATACTTGAATAACATTTAAATGCCTGACTTTATTAAGAAATTATTGAATTGAAATCTAGACTACAATCTAGGAATTCCATATTTTAAACAAGCATTCTGAGTAATAAGTTGCTTTAAAAATCTCATGTTATAGTCCCTAATTGCAGATGATACAATTTCAGTACATTATTCTCCAAAACAGCTAAACAACCCTAGGTTGCTCATGAGAGGAACACAACATTCCAACTTATATATATATATATTAATCTTTATCTAAAAGAAGTGGACAATATAATTATTTATTGTTAACACGGATTGAAGATTATACTACTTATAAACACAAATGGAACACGTAGAAAAGTAAACAGAGGTGACCATCTTCTACATGTAAAAACTCTTTGAGCTGCCCTCTGTAAAGGAAAATCTATGATAATCTCATCAGATATGGCAAGAAATAATTTAAAAAACAAAAACTGCCCAAGACTAGTTGAAATATTGAGTCACATTAAAGACATTTAATGGTATGTTTTTACTAAAAAATTTAAAAGTACATCAAGATAATATCTTAAGTAGCTATTTTATTTACATTTTATGAGTGTTTTACAATTAGTACAATTTATTAATACTGTAAAATGTGTACCTCACTTGCAAATATATAAACATGTATTGGGTTATGTGTAGATAACTTTCACACAATGGAATGTGTAATAAGATATGTCCATAGACAATGTATCTGATGATTTTCTGACCTCTTTTCTATTCAGTTAAAGGAAATATTTCTTGACAAATTTTCCACATTTTTCTGAAACTCAATCAAAGCAAAATAATTGAATTTCTTTTCTCTCCAATAAGCAATTTTTGTTTCCTTAGGACCCCTACCCAGATGGCATTACTCAGACACTCAGCTGCAATCAGGAGGTAACTTCCTCTTGCGTGGACATATCTATGAATAGCAAGATGGTTATTCAACTAATGACTATTTTTAAAGTATTCAGTGCAGTGAATGCTGCAATTGATTGCTAGAAATGGTGAGGTCATAGAGTAGTAATAACTAATGATACCATAGCAACTTAATGACAATTTTGTGGCAGGCATTTTGCTAAAAGTACATTAAAAGCAGTTACTATTTCAATTTACAAGTCAGGAAATGCCCACTTAAGGAAACTAATTGGTTGGCAGTCAAAAAAGTTTTCCTAAGAGAGAGTATTTTTACTAATCCTTGGTAAACAAATGAATATTTGCTAAACCCACTTTGCAAAGGGTATTACTATACAAAAATATACCACAGCAAAAGGGCCCTCCTGGTTTCTGGGACTTGGAATGCTCCCCTTCTGTCCTCTATTCTACTGGCTAAGTCTCATACATTTTTTATGATACCAACTTTTCTTTACTTATCATTCTTTGTTGCACATTAGATTAAGTACTCAGAACACATATTTTAATTACTCACTTTATTATTTGTCTATGATCACCCATCCCTATTTTTGCTAAACTATAAGATCTGTGATAGCAAGAACCATATCTCTCTCACTCAA
>NW_026009654.1:0-3283 GCF_001458135.2 Marmota marmota marmota
AAAAAAAAAAAAAAAAAGAGAGAGAGAGAGAGAGAGAGAGAGAGAGAGATCTGAGGAAATATGATAACATATCAAGTTTTTTTTATTGATAAATACATAAATAATTATTTTATTATCTATACACTGCTGCAGCTTAAAATTTTTCCATGGCTTTAAATAAATTTTTAAATTGAGATACTTCTGTACTTCCAAGGTTTAGTTTTTTTTTTTTTTCTTTACCATGTTATTCTTAACCTGCATGTGCTTATAGTAAACATTCCAGTAGATCCACTACAAATAGAATGGAAGGACTAATAATGGATTATGATGTCCTGTTAATATTTCATTGCATCTACAGAATTAGATATTCCATAGTGTTCAAGTACTCATCAATTTAGCGCTACAAAGGAAGGTTTTAAAAACTTTCTTTATAATACTGGTGAGAAAATTGTAGCTCTAAAATTTGTTGAGGAGCCAAGACTTAAAAATTAGTTTTTAACTATCCTGGTTCCTGTTGCTTGTAGGATATTTCAACTCAGTTATATACCTTTCTCTCCTAAATCTTCATTTGACCAATCTTGTTAAATAATACATTTATGTTTTGAAGAGATGCTAGAAGTATGTGAGCTATATTTCAGCTTCAAACACTATCAGATATCTTAATAAATATTGAAAAAAAAGGCACACTTGGAATAAAAGAAAAGAAGATAAAAAAGTACTTCACATCCTTACAAGTCTGGAAAGGTTCACACGGGGTCATATTCTGCTACAGCACAATCCAACTTAAATGCCAAGGAAGTGTACTGAAAACAACAAGGAATCTTTCTTTTCACCAGAATTTTCTCATCCAACTTTTCTGATTTGTGTTCATATACTTATCACTCTCTTACTTGGTGTGCATTTGATTTTCATTTTTTTGTTTGGTGCTGTTTCCTTCAACCATGTTAATTTGTGAGAGTGGGACATTTCACTTTTAATATTATTGTCAATATTGCATAATTTTTGCTAAGCATTCCAAGTATATGAATGAAGGATATCATATATACCTTGGTGTAGAACTGCCTGACATATAGGAAGCAATTAGTAAGTAATTTGTAGTCAATTAATGTTGACATAAGGTAAATATCATTCCATTAATTATCACTTAATGTGGATAAAAATATAGTAATCTGAGTTAAATACTAAGTGAAAAATGTACTAATCTGAATTAAATATTAAGACTCTAACATTAGAGAAAAATGAACTAAAATTAATTTTAAAATAGACACATTACTATGAAGACATTATATTTGTTCTACATTTGCATATGTTTTACGTGAATTTTTTTCTTATAAAGTAAGGGAAAAGTGAATATGAGTAATGTCATGATTGTATGTCCTGGAAAGGGAGTGCAAGACAGTGAGGGCTTGGTCAGTGACACCTCAATTGAGACTTAGGGGCATCTGTATATACCTTTTGAAGTTATTGCTTAAAAGTCCTTCACTTTCCCAACAACATAGTTCATGGGGAGGAGTGATTGGGATTCCCATTTGTCCTTTCAAGCTTACTCCAAACTTTGGCCATAGCTCTTCAATCGACCACCATGTCACAATGGTATACAGAAAGCTCCAGTCTCAGCTCACCATCTGTAACTCCACTAGTGAGCCTGAGTCATTAAGCGAAAGGAATGCATCTGAGCAAGTTTGTCCATAGTGGCCAGGATATGTAGGGACATTTAGATTAATGAAGTTGTATTTACAATAGAAACATTAAATAAGGGATTTTGGTCTATTTTATTCCCTGTGCTAGTCTCAATGTCAAGAAGTACGTTTGTCACATAGTGGTTGTGTAATTAATGTTTGCTAAATAAACAAACAAGTGCATGCATGACATTTAAGCTGGATGTTTATTTTGGCCGTGATTTTCTTCTGTTATTGTTTGAAAATATTTTTAAATTTTTTGGCTCACACTGATGGTTTTGAGAAGTATCATGCCAATCTAGATTTCCATCCTTTGCTGTTAAATAACTCCTGCTTGCTAGAAATTTGGATATTTTTCTTTTTCTTTGAAATTCTTCAATTTTACTATAACAAGTTTATATACCTATTTGTGTATATGTGGTTTTTTTCCTGCTCTCCTTTATCCCATTTAGTAACTTACAAGCCTTCTCAATATAAAGTTTTTAACAGTTTTTTAAAACTTTTATTTTTGAAATAATTATATACTCATAGGAGGTTACAGAGAAATGTACAAGGAACTTCAATGAATTTCTCCACCACCCTACACCAAAATCCTGCACAAATACAACACATTGTCAGAACAAAGACATTGACATAGGTATAATCCAGAATTTAATCAGTGTTCATCAGTTGTATGTATGTATCTCATTTTTTATGTGTGTGTATGTGTGTTTGTATAAAATGATCAATCTCTTTGTCTTCTGGTGTCTCTAGTGTTAGATTTAGAGAGAGTAAAAAAGCCTATAAGATTTCCTTTTTATTGAGAACTGAATTATGTACGATTAAATCTTATCTTTGCTTATCCTGAGTTTCTTTTCCTTTTCCACTACTTTGTTGATTCCATTTGTCTAATTAAAATAACTGACATACTTTGTTCTTAATTAGTTGTCTGACTTTGATGGAATACTTTATTCTTCTTCAGAGGCTCACTATATAACCCCCCCACCACTCTTGCAGGACTATCCTATAGTATTTATTTTTAATGTCTACCCCACCAAGTCTCCCCATTTATTTTTAAAGGATCCACTACATATTGCTGTCATTACTTTGTGTTACATTTGCATCATTCATTTGTAAAATACCAATGAATCTTGTGAATAAATAAGGTGTAAAGGTTTTAGTATTATGTAGACCCACCCATTTGAAAAGTCTGTACTTGGATGCCTCAGTGGCTTCTCAAGTCTAATATCTCTCAATCTCAATGTATTCTATCTCAATTCTGTTTCTCTGCTCCAGTGTTACAAACTATACTCCATGGCCATCATGGGTCCCATTTCTCAAGCCAGAAAGAAACTGGAATGGCTCTTGATACACCTTCTGTTTCACTCCCCATATCCAATTCATCTTTCTAACTATTTAATCTCTTGAATATCCCTCAAACAATTCCACTTTTATCCATTTCCACCAACATCATCAAGTTAGATTTCTCTCCAGAGAAATTATCAGAGTCTCTTGCTAAATAAACTCCTATCCTCCTGGAAATTGTTTTCAATAATGGATCATTACCTTTTTAATGGCTATTTTTTTCTTATTGGTGATATAAACTATATATATATATATATATATATATATATATATATATAATA
>NW_026009655.1:0-3282 GCF_001458135.2 Marmota marmota marmota
TGAACTGGTGGATCTTCCCAAGAGGGTTATATCCGAAAAACTTGATTCCCAGGCTTATATAAACAAACTTTCTCCAGGCTCTATCCATCCTAAAGACAATTAGGTAACAACCTCTGTCAAGTGGCCTACCAAAGTAGGTCTGCCATTACCTATCTGCCAACCAACTGGCAAAACAGTCATTGCCAGGGGACACTGATAAACACAAATGCACATTCCACAATCTGCATGGCCCTAGGTGATTGGCTCCTGGAAGGTCCGCCCCCTGTACTATGATGAGCGCCTGGCTATTCTGTACAGACCCCACCAAGAACCGGGTGGGACTCCCCTGAGACACCCCAAGACCCATACAGTGAGTGAGATGCCCCACCAGAATCAGGTGGGCCTCAATGGCGGGCAGGTGAGAACCCCCCACACCCAGACCTGGGAGGGCAGGACTCATCCTCTCTGCCATTGCACAGCTGCCTATGTCCACAGCAGGAAACAAATACTGCACTCTTCCTATTACTTTATTCAGTAAATGGCAGAAAAGGAAGAAAAAAGTCTGGAAGAAATAATGGTTTCTTCAAATGTGCATGCACCTTTTCAAGCTACTAGGGTCAAGAAGAATCAGAGAAACGTGGTAACACAAGGAACACAAAAAGTCTTCATTAAATGAATGGTCCAACAAAATTAGAGACCTTGATATAATGAAAATGGGAGAACAGCATAACAGTTGGGTTAAAACAAAATCAGTTCAATGAAGAAAGTTTATACCAGGAGCCAACCCATGACACCCACCCTGATTCAGGCACAGATGACTTCCTATTCCTCTTAGAATAAAGTTCAAAATACTCACCATGGTCCACATTCCCCATGACCAGGCAATGATCTCTGTAATTCTTTTGTACCCTCCCTTGATCTTGCTCTCTCCCCTCAGGGTCTGTAGCATTATTTCATATCCCTGCACTTAATCCAATGCCTCTGGTAGCATCTTGCTCCCACTTTTCCTGCCATCACAGGATAATGAAGCCCTCACTCAGAAGCAAGCCAGTCTTGGAATCGTGAACACTGAATGCCTAGTTTGTGTCCTTTACAGAGCCTTCTTTATTGTATTTATTGTACTTAATTTGTTTTACCCCTAAATATTAACTGAAATGAAGGAGACCAGACATACTATCTTGGACACTATTCTAACCTACATAACTGACTTGCACTTTATCCTCCAGGACTCAGTCAAATTTGCAAAATGAGTGAATAGATGCATGGAGACACTCATGGATTCTCTGCTTCTCTAGGCTTTCAGGTCAGGACCTCCACATATGGCCCAAACCAGCCAGTATCCCTCAATCTCCCTTGATAAGCTTTTTCATTGGCAAAAATAATTTTGGCAAGTCATTTTTTAAAGAGATAAACACCATACTCAGGTTCTCATACATGCTAAAGAACTCTACCACTAATCCATATACCCAACACCTGGATCAATGCTTTTAAACAAAACAAGATTCCTATAAAATGGTCTGGTGTTGGGGAGGTGGTTGAGGTGACAATTGGAGGGAGCCACATATGGAACACAGAGTTTTGTGGCAGATGAAAGGCCTTGTGAAGACCACACTGCATACTCTTTGCACTGCTGAGGTTTGGGGAAACCTTTCTGTACCATGCCCACCCAAAAAGAAAAACCTGCCAGCCTAGCTTCTTCAGAACTAAATAGAAAACATTAATCAGATAGTCTGAATAGACATCTATGGACTATTTAATCCATCAACAATAAATTCATTTGCTTCTCCATGAAACAATGACCATTCTTTGAAATAGTTCATATTGTCAGGCGTGGTGGAGCACACCTGTAATCCCAGCAGCTCAGGAATCTAAGAAGGATTGCAAGTTCAAAGCCAGCCTCAGCAAACAAAAGGTGCTAGCAATTCAGTGAGATCCTCTTTCTAAATAAGGCTGGGGATGTGGCTCAATTGTCAAGTGCCTCTGAGTTCAATCCCTTGAACCAAAAAAAATCATATTTTTGTGTACAAGGTAAATACAAGAAATAGAGATAACTTCTTGCACCCTATAAGACCATAAATGAAAGAAATAAGAAGTTAATGACAAGAAACAAACCTTTTAATGCCTGGAGGTTAAAATATACAACTCTGGATTAGGATTGGATCACAGATACAATCAGGGGAGAAAAAAATTCAGAAATAAATGGGAACAGGGATAAAATACATCAAAATTCATTGGGTTATTAACACCCATAAATAATTTATGCACCTATATATCAATGGCAAATGAACTGAAAGAGAAATTAGAAAAATATCCCATTCAAAATAGCCTCAGAAAATAGAATACTTTGGACTATATATAAGAAAAGGTATGAAATAGTTCTATAATGAAAACTACAGAATACTGAAGAAAGAAATTAAAGACCTTTGAAGATGGACAGATCTTCCATGCCCTAATTCTGCCTATCTTAGGCAGAATTAATATTGTCAAATTAACCATACTACCCAAAGTGCTATGCAGATTCAATGCAATTCCTATAAAAATACCAATGAGTTCCTTTGTAGAAATAGAAAAATCACCCATAAAACTCATTTGGAAATATTAGAGAATCAGAATAGGCAAAGCAGTCATTAGCAAGAAAAGTGATGCAGGAGGCATCACAATCAGTACCAGAATCATGGGAAGAAGAGAAGACACAGAGAAAAACCCACATAAGTACAGTTATCTAATATTATAAAACAGCACCAAAAACAAACACTGAAGAAATGATAGCATTTTCAACAAATGGTACTGGGGAAACTTGAAATACACATGTAGCAAAATGAAATTAAACCCCTACTTCTCACCCTGCACACAAATCAAAGTGGATCAAGGACTTAGGCATTAGAACATAGAGACCCTGCAACTAACTGAAGAAAAAGTAGGAATGTAAGCTTAGGAACTTACTTTCTTAACAACACCAGTACAGCACAAGAAGTAAAATCAACAATCAATAAATGGGATGGAATCAAAGAAGCAGCCTTTAAAATTCTTCTCAGCTCAAGAAACAATAATATGAAGAGAAAGCCTACTGAACAGGAGAAAATCTTTACCACCTGCACCTCAGTTTCAGCATTAATTTCTAGGATATATGAAGAACTCAAAAACTTTATACTACTACTAATAATAATATTAATAATAACAACCACCCAATCAATAAATGGAATAAGGATCTGAACAGACACTGCACAGCAGAAAAAAAAATACCATCAACAAATATATGAAAAAATGTTCATCTTTAGTAATTATAAAAATGCAAGTCAAATA
>NW_026009656.1:0-3282 GCF_001458135.2 Marmota marmota marmota
CCAGGTAAGTTCTGCAGACAGCTAGCTTAAATCACAGTTCAGGTAAGTTCTGCAGGCAGCTAGCCTAAGCTGTAGCAGCAGAAACAGCAACAGCTCCGAAGTCTCGTCCGTTTCTCAGCAACATTGGAAATTCTTCCACCCTCGTTTTCACCGGCACTGGGACGAAGGCAGGAACTCCAGCAATGATGTTAAAGAAAATCCTGTAGCATTCCATTAAGAAAACAACCTTCTGAACAATTTAGTACATTATCTCAAGGTTTTTTTGCATTTGAAATAAGCATTAATAGTGCTCATTACTCATCAGCCTCCAGGTGTGGGAGAACCATTGTAGCTTAGTTATTGGCATTGAAAATGACCAAACATCAGGGACACCAGTAGCGTCTTTTGCCGGCTGTAGCATCCTGGGCAGCCCCAGATGGCCCTGGGGAGTGTCCCCGACTCAAACTGCTACTGGGCACAGGGAGCAAGAGCCTGCGAGACTGTGCCTCCAGGTCAGGTCTAGATTTGGGCTCGCTGCAGTGGAAGAGCCAGCTCCCCGGCCAGGAGGTGGGGAAGGGCCAGTCATCGCTGCCGCCTCTTGGAAAATCCTTGCTGCACTGTGACCGGCTTGCACACTCGGCAGCCGCCTCTCCGCTTCACGCACCCTCCGGTAACGAAAAGTATTTAGTAATAGCCTTTTGTTGCAACTTTTTTTCTGATAATCCTTCTTCTTCTGAACTTTCTTTTTCTTTCTGACTAGAGTTCCTGGGCTTCCATCAACACATGCCCTAACTATTCTTGGTTCCACTGGGGTGCCTCCTTCCCTTAGTAATTTACTTCTCACCCCTTCCATATTTTCATCATAAAGACAATACAATACACTGAGACAAAACAAGACACAAACATACTGTATCAATCTTTTCCATTTTCTCGAAATTGTCATTTTTCCTCTCGCCCTATCTGCCTAGGGACGAGCAGATTTGCTCCCGTCCTATCTATGGACGGGCAGCATTTTTCGTCACTTACCCCCGAGTGTCCCGGGGCTCCCCGTAACAGGCCACCATCTGCCACAGTCCGGCTGGCTGGGCAAAATAACCGGGGGGTGATGAATAACTTGTGTAGATTGATACAGCACGAGTAGGAGCCGTTTATTGCAGGACAGGAGCAGTATTTATACATTCCACACAGCTTATCTAATTAGCATAAACTAGATACATCAGTCAACCAATCAGGAATCTCTACACTTAATGGCTCGGTTTTGTTACTTCTCAAACCACTCCCTCTGGCATTTTGCCAGGCACCATCCAGACTTGTTTACGAACTCTAACATTCCCCTGGCTAAATGCCAGGTGTTATTTTGACTTGTTTACAGACTCTAACAGTTGACCTTACACATTTTCTTCTAGGAGTTGCACAGTTTCTGATCTAGTCTAGTCTTTGCTTCTTTTTGAGTGATTTTTGTACGGGGTGAGAGATATGGGTCTAGCTTCATTCTTGTACATATGGATAACCAATTTTTCCAGTAATATTTGTCTAAAAGGCTATATTTTCTCCACTGCATGTTTTTGGCACTTAGTCTTCTTTCTATTCCATTGGTCCATGTGTCTCTCTTACTCCAGTATCCTGCAGTGTTTGCTACTCTCAGCTCTGTGGTATAATTGGAAGTCAGGCATTGGGATACTCCAGAATTGCTTTTTTGGCTTAAAATTGCTTTGGCTATCCTGGGTCTTTTATTCTTCCAAATGAACTTTAGGACTGTTTTTTTCTAGTTCTGTGAGGAATGTCATTGGTTTTCATGGGGCTTGCATCAAATCTATACATTGCTTTTGGTAGTATGGTCATTTTAACAATATTCATTCTGCTTATCCATGTACATGAGATGTCTTTCCAGATTCTGAGGTTTTCCTCAATTTCTTTCTTTTATGTTCTATAGTTTTCACTGTAGAGGTCTTTATTTATTCTTTATTCCTAGTGTGTGTGTGTGTGTGTGTATGTATGAATGAAATTGTTTCTCAATAGATTCATTTTTGGTATATGGGAAAGCTATTGATTTTTTTATGTTGATTTTGTAATCTGCTGCTTTGCTGAATTTGTTCATTAGCTCTAGCAGTCTTTTGGTGCAGTTCTTTAAATCTTCTAGGTATAGAATCAAATCATCTACAAACAGTGATAAATTGACTTCTTCTTTTCCTATTTTTATCACTTTAATTTCCTTCTATCGCCTAGTTTCTCTAGCTAGACTTTCTAGCACTATATTAAATAGGACTGGTGAAAGTGGACATACTTGTTTTGTTCCAGACCTTAAAAGAACTGATTTCAGTTTTCCCCATTTATTGAATTTGGCTTTGAGTTTTTTATATATAGTCTTTATGATGTTGAGATAGGTTCCTTCCATGTGTAGTGTCTTCAGTGTTTTTACCATGAATGGATACTGAATTGTGTCAAAGGCCTTCTCTGCTTCTATTGAGATGACTAGGTAATTTTTGTTTTTAATTCTTTTTATGTGATGAATTGCATTTATTGATTCAGTATATTAAAGCATCCTTGCATCTCTAGAACAAAACCAACTTGGTCATGGTGTATAATATTCACATTTTGTTGCTAAACAGGATTTGCTAATATTTTATTAAGTATTTTTGCCTCTATGTTTATCAGGGATATTGATCTGTAATTTTCTTTCCTTGATTTTCTTCTTATCTGGTTTTGGTATGACTATGATATTGGCTTCATAGAATTAATTTAGACTTGTTCCATCCTGGGTTGGGGTTGTGGCTCAGTGGTAGAGCATTTGTTTCATATGTGTGAGCCACTGTTCTCAGCACTGTGCCGCAGTCCGGCTGCAGCAAAATAACCGGGGGGGTGACGAATAACTTGTGTACCTTGATACAGCAGGAGTGGGAGCCGTTTATTGCAGGACAGGAGCAGTATTTATACATTCCACACAGCTTATCTAATTAGCATAAACTAGATACATCAGTCAACCAACCAGGAATCTCTACACTTAATGGCTCGCTTTTGTTACTTCTCAAACCACTCCCTCCGACATTTTGCCAGGTACCATCCAGACTTGTTTACGAACTCTAACATTCCCCTGGCAAAATGCCAGGTGTTATTTTGACTTGTTTACAGATTCCAATATTTCCCCCTTTTGTTTAATTTAAATAACGACCATAGTGGTTTTTACAGAAACACCATAAATAACCTGCTACAAACAGAAAGGGAGGATACAAAATGCCACAATACCAAGCCAATTGATGGCTCCATGCAAGAAGCCCTTGGAAAAATTATACCAGCAATGACACC